>NC_087345.1:128921383-129224414 GCF_030014295.1 Loxodonta africana | reverse complement strand
AATTGCCAGGTCCGTCTTCATAACCTGTCTTAGCCTGGAAGCTCTCTTGAAACCTCTTCACCATGGGTGACCCTGCTGGTATTTGAAAGATGTGTGGCATAGCTTCCAGCATCACAGAAACACACAAGCCATCACAGTATGACAATCTGACAGATGAGTAGTGGATCCTGGGCTTATCTTCTATATTCGTGTAATCTTTGCATATCATTGTTACTTCTAAACATGGGACTTGCAACATCACGCAGAGACAAATTGCACACTTTGATTTGTCTTCCTAGGCTAGATTAGCCAATACATCTTTGAACAAAATATAAGTAAAATATATCATACATCAAAGCCATTAAAGACAACAGAAATTACAAAGAATCAAAAAAATCCCTGGCCTCGATCCTATGATTATTGAGGAGACGACTCATTTTTATGTAACTTTGTACTCTGAAATCATAAAAATTGTGGTTGTTAAATGAAAAACATAATAAATGAATGCCTTAGTGTATTATTATGTCATTCCAACACTTAAAAATTCTATTGTTTAATCAAAAACAACATTATCCTAAGCATTCTCATTTCTTTTTCTTACATGTCAACATTTTCTTCTTCATTGCAGATTTTCATTCTTTCAAACTTTAGACCCAAAGAAGTGCATAGTGCATAGTCCAAACAAAGAGATATTGGATGAACCCTGTGGGGGGAAAAGGCCTTATATCTGTGAGCAACAGCTTATGTAAGTGTTTCTTGGGATGTGGTGGGGCCAGGGGGGCTGGGAGTTATAATGCAGGTCCAGGATTAATGAGATTAGTATCTTCATCTCTTACATTGGTAGAAATTATTTACTTCTGGGGTCTGTAAAATGTTGACATTTACTTCTTTTCATACATTTTACATGTATTTGAAGCCACGTGCTTTAAAATTGTTAAAATGTCTGTGCCTACACCTGAAATTATAATGCATCAATGTAAAGACTTTTGAAAACATTTTTATTTACATTATTGTGTGAATTTGATGAATTTTTTACATTATTGTATGGATATTTAATACTAAATTTTATGTACTTTTATTTATATATTCTTGCAAATTCTCTCTGTAAAAATGTAAATAAATTTGACTTAGTATTGAGTAATATATATCAATCTCATTTTAGTTCTCTGTACTCACCACCCAGTGCCCTCGAGTCGATTCCAATTCATAGCGACCCTATAGGACAGAGTAACATATTAAATTGGGAACTCTCATTCTCACCTCACTTTTCTGAAAGTAAAAATAAGTCTAATGCTCTGTGTTAGTTTTTTCTGAACACATACATACATGTATACATATACACACACAAACATACATATATATATATATATATACACACTCACATATATATGCAAATGCTGGTGGCATAGAGGTTAAGAGCTACGGCTTCTTAACAGAAGGTTGGTAGTTCAAATCCACCAGATGCATCTTGGAAACCCTATGGGCAGTTCTACTCTGTCCTACAGTTTTGCTATGAGTCAGAACCGATTCAACGGCAAAGGGTTTTATATATACATATGTATATATGTATGTGTGTGTGTGTGCGTGTGCGTGTGTAAATTTAGAGATGAAAGTGCTATATGTCAGCGTTTTGATATGTACCACTGAAGGGAACACGTTTCCATTTTATACTTAGATGGTTATGGAGTTTACATGACATTTTCCAGGGTAACATGACCCATAAATCCACAGATTCCAGTATATTTCTCCCATAATCAATCACAGGCAAAGGGTTGGACTGCACATAAAACAATCTGTAGGTGAGGACTCTGTCTGTGAAAAACGAGTGTTTGCTGAGGTTTGTTATCGACAAGTATACAAAGACTCTTAACCAGGTCACAGCACTTCTTTCTTTCCTAGGAGTCCCTTCCCTAGCCTAAAAGGAGAGAAGAATTTTCAGCCCAATGCAGGCAATATCCTTTTAATCTGCAAATGGGAAACTTTGCCAAACACTGAGATCAAAATAAATTTATCATTTGAGACTACTGAGATACGTATTGTTAATATTTTCTGAAAAATGTTGTTATAAATAGGCAGACAATGAAAAGACACCAGATGTCACCGTAGATGTATTAGGTGGACCTCAATTTCCTTCCCCCAGGTCTTTGTGCAGGCTTGAATGACACTCTAGTTATTGGAGTCACCATTTGTCTTGAACAAGGGCACTAGATAAGTAAGAGATCACAGGAAAGACAGAATATGGTGACCTTCGGTGGACACTAGAGGAGGGGATGAAACTTAAGAGAGATGATCTTGCATCTTTGGGAAGGACACATAACGTTTCAAAAATAAATTTAGATAAGGATTCAAACTTGGCTTGCAGTTTTGAAAGAATTAAAGGAAGAAATAAAAAATGAGAACAAATATATACATAACCCACTGCTGCCAAGTAGGTTCCAACTCACAGTAAACCTATAGGGTTTCCAATGCGCTGTATGAAAGTGGATTGCCACATCTTTCTTCTCCTGGGCTGCTGGTGGTTTCTAACTGCTGACATTTCAGTTAGCAATCAATGGCTTTAACCACTATGCCACCAGGACTTCAGAGATACACAATGTGTATACTTAAATGTGTATGAGTATATGTGTGTGTGGGTATATAAAACCAAACCCATTGCCATGAAGGTCATTCTGACTCATAGTGACATTATAGGAATGGGTAGAACTGTCTCATAGGGTCTCCAAGACTGTAAATCTTTACAGAAGCAGACTGCCACATCTTTCTCCTTTGGAGCACAGCTGGCAGAACCACCAACCTTTCAGTTAGCAGGCAAACACTTAATCACTGCACCACCAGGGCCTGAGAGAGAGAGAGAGAGAGAAAGGCAGTGAGAAAGGAGAGGTCCTGGGTGTGCAATTCTAAAATGATACACGTGGGGACACCATAAGTCAGAATTGACTACATGGCAAATGGTTTTTTACATATGCACACATATATATATGTGGTGTGTGTTTGTGTGTGTATGTGTATATATGTAACTTGAGCCTAGAATTCTTCTACTGGAAATGTCTTTGCTGACTTTTTTACTTCTGAGTCAATGGCCTACGGAAAGAATGAATGATTTAAATATCACAAAGCATGGTTCTGAAAAATTGGAATAATGCCCTCAGAATAACTGATCATGATAGTGTTAAAAGTATAGTAAAGTCATGGACTGAATTATGTCCCCCCCTAAAAAGTGTGTATCAACTTGTTTAGGCCATGATTCTCAGTATTTTGTGATTGTCCTCCATTTTGTGATTGAAATTTTATGTTGAGAGGATTAGGTGGGATTGTAACACAACCCTTATGCAGGTCACCTCACTCATTCAAGGTAAAGGGAATTTCCCTGAGGTGTGGCCTGCACCACCTTTTATCTCTCAGGAGATGAAAGGGAAACAAACAGAGAGGGGGGACCTCATTCATTCTACCTAGAAAGCAGCACCTGAAGCAGAGCACGTCCTTTGGACATGGGGTCCCTGCACCTGAAAAGCTCCTGGACCAGAGGAAGATTGAGGACAAGGACCTTCCTCCAGAGCCCACAGAGAAAGAATGCTTTCCCCTGGAGCTGATGCCTTGAATTTGGACTTTTAGCCTACTTCACTGTGAGGAAATAATTTTCTTTTTGCTAAAGCCATCCACTTGTGGTATTTCTGTAATCCAGCACTAGATGACTAAGACAAGTAATAGTCCCTCTGTGTGTCTGTTCTGTCACAATTCTCACAAATTTGTTACATCCAAATACAAAAGCTATAGGCAAAATCTTAAGCTCCTACTAATTAATACTTTTTTATATTGCCAAAAAAAATGAGCAAAATTAGGCAGCTTTTTGCTGTTTTGCTGTTGTCCAGCACAAAAACAAAGAACGGGTAGATTTTGGGTATATACATACCATGAAATACCATGCAATGATAAAGAATAATAACTAGGGTCAGAAAGATAACATGGGTAAATCTGGAGGACATTTTGCTGAGTGAAATAAATCAATCACAAAAAAGCAAATGTTGCACGGTACCACTTCGTAAAAATTCAAGAATAGGTTTACACAGAGAAAGCAGTGTTCTTTGATGGCTATCAGTGAAGGGAGGGGAGAAAGGGAGAATCACTAAATAGTAGACACATGTTAATTCTGGTAAAGGCAACAGAAAATATTGGAGAAGTCAGCACGAAGTGACCAAGGTAAGTGAAGACACTGAGGGATACTTAAGAGGAAAGGACAACTGTGGTAGATGCTATAACATACACAATTCTGCAACAACAGTAATGACAACCAACAATTTGTGAGTGGTTATACAGGTAGATATGTATGCTACATAGGTGTGGAGGGTGTATGGGGGTACATGTACATGCATAAATAGGTACAGTTGTGAGCATTTGTCTATACATATCTGCATCTGCTGCATATATATTCATACATATAATAGAGCACATAGAAGGCACAGTTACAGGAACTTTTTAGACATAAATCCAAACACGTCATGGGACGAAGTTACTGGACTTGAAGGCTAAGGGCCATAGACTTGGGGGACAACTAGGTCAATTGGCATAACCCAGTTCATAAAGATAATGTTCTACATAGTTGTTTGGTGAGTAGTGTCTGGGATCTTAAAAGCTTGCAAATGATCACCTAAGATACAGCTATTGGTCTCTTCCCATCTGGAGCAAAGGAGAGTAAAGGAAACCAAAGACTCCAGGAAGGAATTAGTCCATAGGACTAATGGCCCACATGAACCACAGCCTCCTCTAGCCTGAGACCAGAAGAACTAATAGTGCCTGGCTACCACCAGTGAATACTCTCCCCAGGCATACAATGCAAGATCCTGATTAGAATGGGAGAAAAATGTAGAACAAAACTCAGATTTTCAAAAAAAAAAAAAAAAAAGACCAAATATACTGAACTGATAGAGACTGGAGGAACCCCTGAGACTATCACCTTAAGACACCCTTTTAACCTGGAACTGAAGCCACTCCCAACATTACCTTTCAGCCAAATAGTAGATTGGCCTATAAAATAAACAATAATACCAATGAGGAATGTGCTCCTTAGAACAATCAACCATACAAGACCAAACAGGCATCATTTGCCTAAAAGCAAAGATGAAAAGTCAAGGAGGGTCAGGGAAATTGGAGGACTAGAAATGGGGAAGGCAGGATGGCAATGGGGAGAATGCTGACATGTTGCTGGGATAGCAACCAATGTCATGGAAAAGATTGTATATAGATTGTTGAATGGGAAACGAATTTGCTGTGTAAATATTCACCTAAAACAATAAAATATTTTTAAAAAGGGGGGTAGATTTCAAATTAGGCAAAGAATCATTAGTAAACATCATGTGTCTCAGCTTGGATTTGCATAAAAGCTAGATAAAGGAAATTTCATATTCACGTTCTTCGATAAGGATCTAGATTTTGGCAATTATGGTGGTTGAGTAAAAGGAACTTTATAAACACAATGTACACAAATTAAAAGATGTAAAAACTTTTTATTTCAAGGAGGCTGAGAAATCAAGCCACAAATCTTGTTTTTGTTGTTGTTGTTGTTGAAGGTGAAAAGCTCATCTTTACAAAAAGGTTCATCTATAGGAATAGTAAAAAACCAAACCAGTTATTGTTGGAGACTTGGTGACGAAGTGCTTAAGAGTCACTGCTGCTAACCATAAGGTCAGCAGTTCAAATCCACCAACTGTTCCTTGGAAACCCTATGGGGCAGTTCTACTCTGTCCTATCGGGTCACTATGAGTCAGAATTGACTCAACGATAATGGGTTTGGTGTTTGGTTTTGGTTAGTTATCACCAAGGTGATTCTGACTCATAGCGATCCCATGTGTATCAGAGTAAAACGGTACTCCATAGGATTTTCAATGGTTAATTTTTTGGAAATAGATTGCCAGGCCTTTCTTCCAAGGTTTATGTGGGCAGACTTGAACTTCCAGCCTTTCACTGAGCAACCAAGTGTGTTAACATTTTGCACTCCATAGGACTATTATAATGCTTAAAAAAAAACACAAAATTTATCTTGGAGTTTGCTTTTACATGAGAATGAATGGTAGATGGTATGTCAGAGACTAAGTTATAGATCAAAGGTTCCTGCACTCAAGACACACAGTTTACCTACCTATTTTACATTTGAAATTCCCACTAATGTCCTCTTTGAAAGACACGAGTGTTAACTGAAATAACAGAATATTATCTGAATGAGATAACACAATAAACAATACAATAACGAACATACTAGTAAAAATATGGTTTATTAGAACAGCTACATTCATGTCCAAAGGATCTTAAGAGGCTGAAACATTGGAGAGTAAGGTGTTGATAGAAGATTTCAAGCCAAAGTGAGTGAAGTATTGAAGTGTGGGCTTAAACCAGGTATTTTAGGCTGGGTTCTCGAGAGAAGCAAAACCAGTGAAGATATTTTATATATATATATATATATATATATATATACACATACACACACACACACACATATATATATATGAAACTCTAGTGGCACAGTGGATAAGTGCTATGGCTGCTAACCAAAAAGTCAGCAGTTTGAATCCACCAGGTGCTCCTTGGAAATTCTATGGGGCAGTTCTACTTTGTCCTATAGGGTCGCTATGAGTCAGAATTACTTCAATGGCAACAGGTTTGGTTCTTTTTGGTTTATATATAGAGAGAGAGAGAGAGAAATTTATATCAAGGAAATGGTTCACATGGCTGTAGAGACTAGAAAGTCCTAAGCCCATGGGTCAGGCTGGAGGATTCTCCTGACTCATGTAGCTGAGATCTACAGGTCAGAAAACATGCTTCCGGCTCACAGATTGTGGAGGCTGACAAATCCCAAGATTGGAAGGTAAGCTGCTAGCTCAAGTCCCAAGAACTGGAGGTTAGATGAACAGAACAGGACTCAGCTGGAGGATCCAGAGTGAGCAAAGGTCAGCAAGCTTTGGCAGAAAATCCACATATATTGAATGCAGGCCACACCTCCAAGGAAATTCCCTTTCAACTCATTGGCTGCTCATAGTAGATCTCACCATGAAGGTGATTACATCATTACATAGGTGTTGAACTATATTGTAACTGCCAAACCACCGAGAATCATGGCCCAGCCAAGTTGAGACACAACTGTAACCATCAGGTGAGGGAGCTTTAGAGCACAAATTTCTATGTGTATTTTTGTATACATATAACAGAAATGAGGGGTCTGGTGTTTAATTTTATGTGTCAGCTTGGCTGAGCTATGATTGCCAGTGGCTTGGCCAAAAACTACACTAGTTGCTGCTCTATAATGTAATGACTTTGTATAATGTTATCAACCAGTTGAACATGGTCTTTCCTTAGATTATTGTCTGCCTTCAGACTATGAATAGATACTTTGTCAGATCTCACTCCCTCTTTCTCTCTCAGCTCTGTACTTTTCTCTCATCTGACCTACAGGTCTTGGGACACCAGCCTGTGGTAGTTTCCACCTGGTGCCTGACCTACAGATTTTGGACTTGCCAGTCCTCCACAATCCCGTGAGCCAGCTGAAGACTCCAGCCTGTTGCCTGATCTATGAATTTGGAGCTTTAGAGCCCCACAATTGTGTGAGCCAGTCTCTTGAAGTAAATCTCTCTCACTCTGTATACATAGGTCTCATGAGTTCCATTTCTTTGAAGAACCCTAAGACAAGGAGATACTCTGGTTCTATGTTTTTTCTTTTGCCAATCCTGGTTGATTTAATGAGGCTGGAATAGGAAATACAGAAATGAGACATGGTTAGACCAACTAGTCTGCTCAAAAGAAAAGAAATAAAAATCTACAAAAAATACAGACACAGAGAGATGGGTTTAATTTAAAATATATTGCTAGTGTGCCCTGGATCAAGATTACTTAAGTTTCTAACTTAAGTAACCTTGGACAAGTTACTTAGTCTTACTTGGCCTCATTTTTCTCACTGGTAAAGTAGGATATTTATAGTATATTCCTTATCCAGTCCTTTTTTAAAACATATGAGTTAATATATGTAAAAAGATTTAAACTGTGTTTTGTGCAAAATGATTTTTTATTATTATTAAAATAGGAAAATTAAGTGTAGAATTTTATTGCAGTAAGTAAATTTACCTTTTGTTTGTCCATTTTTTGGATATTTTCCAAATATATATTGAAGATGACTTTGAGGTTGAAACACTAAAAGTAAAAACAAAATACAAACTCCCTCTCATCTTGTTTTCTGCTAATCAAAGGGTTTCTATTGCAAAAATACAGTGAGAATTTCCTGTATTGTGATATCCGGAACATATAAGAAGCTGGTAGTTATACTGCTTCTTGCTCAGTACTACACATATGTGGCTCACCAGTAGGTGCTTCAGGAACATTCTGTAAGTACACATTTTTTTTCTTTCTGTTTCTCTCTTATAATTTCTTCATGCACAACTTTTGGATTCTTTTGCTTCCAGCCCAGCTCTGTGATCGAACACCACTCTTCCCCAACAAGCACTCCTCGGGCCTTCCCTGCATCCACCTGGGACATCATCTCTCATGGCAGGTACGTGTGCCTCCACTCAGAAAATCAACAGATAAAGGGACCCAAAACAGGCACCCCACGGACATGGCTAATTTTAGGGCAGAGCTTCAAGAGAAAGGGATAAAACCGACAGAGAATTTTTTAGTCTTTCCCTATGTAAGCACCTTCTACATTTATTTCAATTTCTTGATTCATCATTCTGTAATTTATAAATAGTCTGGAAAGCTTTTCCAACAGAGGGGTTTCTTATATGGACAAGTCTAAATTCTGAATGAGAAATGAATTCCCCTGGTTATATTATGATCAATATAATACTAGCATAGGAATAAATAGATAATGCTAAATATAAATGATACAATTCTCAAAAGCATTTAATTTTTTTTAGCACTTGTCTTGCGACTCCCAAATCTCACCCAGACTAAGGATTTGAACATTGCACTGTTGTAACTGACATTACTCTTTGGGAGTGTGCTAAAGCCAATGCAGAATCTCCTAAAGTTGAATTGTTCAGGAAAAAGCCTATAAGCAAGTGATTTTGGGTAAGAGCAAAAAAATGGGTCATTCTATATCATAATTCAATGTGCTGGGAAGTGAACTCAGCTTACCAGAGAATTACTGGCTACATTGGTTTTGGAATCTCTCATCCCCAGTTCCAAAGTGCTCCTCTCTCTTTGTCTTATACTATGTCTACAGAGCTATGAGCAGGAAAATATTCCTCAAAGCAGAGTCTGTACTGAGATTAGCAGAAAGACATACCACCAATAGTGTTATTGCCAGTGACAATGGTAGAATATGGTACATGAAAGACACTGGGCTTAGACAGGATTGAATCTTATGTCTGACCTGCACACTTGCCAGCTTTGATACCTTGAGAAAACGATGTTATTCTCGGATCCTCAATTTTCTCATCTACCTAGTTGGAACCAGGCTATTTGCCTTGTGATTTTTTCCTGAGAGAATAAAAGTAAATGCCTGTAATGTAAGTACATAAACAGAAGTCGGAGCCTCTTGACCTCTTTCTGCACTAGATATCTAAGTTTTTTGGCCAATTAAAAACAAAAACAAAAAAAACTACTGTTAAATTTACTTTGCAGAGTTGGTGGAGATGAAAATGAGTGGATAATCTCACTGTGGAATAATTTACTGCACCAAAAAAAAAAAAAAATGTTGGTATTGTAGTTTTAAATGGAATGTCTTCCTTTCCCAATGGTTCATTGGCAGACTGATTGTGTTAGCACACAGAAGACCTAAAGGCTCAAATATTTCTCTACATATCTGTGTGTGGATCCTGACACTTCTGGATTTTCTCTCATTGGTTTTGCTTTTCAGAACTACAGCCAATGCATTTCGTCTTTAAGTCTTTGCCTTTTCTCTCTTTTTCTACAGCTTTTCAGAACAATTTATGGAGCCTGATTTCTGGAGCCTTGGCAGTAGTGTGCCTTTTGTTGATGGCTACTTTGGGAATTTTATTGAAAAATTGTAAGTTTTTCTAGGCATCATGTAAAGATCAATGCTATGATAAAACTATTTAATAATATAATAATATATGATGCATTTTGCTAGTGTGTAATATTATATCATGGATACACTTAAAACTGTACTTAATTACATAAATTCCTAATAATTTCTTATAGCATTTGCCACAGAAAGTACTCTGCCAACATCTTCTCCAGGATCCACCCTAGAACCCCAGAGAGGTAGGCTCCAATGTTTGAAAATACTCAGTTTGGTAGAATTTTAAATTAGACAGTTTCTTGTGTTTTTTTTTTTTTACAAAGAGGAGCGTGATGGCATATCACATATAGTAATATTAGTTTATTTCCCTAATTTTAGGACAGTCTCGCTCCACAGTTCTCTAATGTAAGAATGATTCAATTACATTCAAAGCACGGCATTTATATGTAAAAGGAATAAAGATAATAATAGCGTGAAATAAAAGATTTCTGTCCTCTATGAATGCACATTATTAACTAACAAGTTATAAATAAACTACAGTAAATATCACAGTTAACCCTAACTCCCTGCCTGTGTCTGCTCATAGCCCTTACTTTCCGATGAAAATCCATCCTCTACGCACCTTTCCTTGCGTCATTATTTACGTCTCAGAATACAGCGCCCAGGTTTCTGCAGTTATAAAATCTACTTACACAGTAAGAGCCAGCTTAAAGCACAGTTTCCGAATGAATATACTTTCTCCCAGTGCACTCCAAGTTATCTCTCCTTCTGTGACCACATGGCATTTAATTTATCTCTTATGCAATTTCAGCGCCATTTATTTGGCTAACACGCAAGTATCTACAATATGTCATGTCTTTTGTTACCGAGGATAAGGAATTTTGAGGACATTATCACTGCTAAACTCTATTATCAAACTTCATACCAATTGTTTTGTTTCTCTTCATTTTTGGGAAAAAAAAAATCCAAAACATCAGATTCTCATCAGTATTTTTGTTGACTCAGGAAATATGATAAAATGCTTTCCTCTTTTAAATCATCTCCCTTTGATCTGGTTAACTCCTGTTTGTACTGCGTAGCTCAGCTTTTGGTCACTTCCTCAAAACAGATTCTTTTAACCTTCCTCTAGCTCACACCCTGTTGTGTGTTCTTTTAATATACTACACTTTTTGTATACTTACCAGAATTATCATGAAATATGATAGATAAATGATGGGTAATTGTATGTCTTACTCTATCTCTAGAATATAATCTCCATGAGGAAAATGATCACATCTGACTTGCTCACATTTACAATCCTGAGCATAGCAAACTGCAGTGTATTTAGTAGTGTGTGCTCAAAGACTATTTGTAGAGGAAAAAATAAAGAGCAAATGGTGTTTGAATGAATAAGCATTCATTCTTGAAATCTCCAAAGTCATCAATCATATTTTGTTTTTTTTTTCTTAGGCTCTGGCTGCTGTACTTGCCAAGAGAAGTGGATTGGCTACCGATGCAATTGTTACTTCTTTTCCAATGAAGTAAAAACTTGGGCAGAAAGTAGGGATTTCTGTGCTTCTCACAATTCCAGTCTACTTCGGCTGGAAAGCAAAGATGAATTTGTATGTACTCGTGTTTCCACATTTTCTTTGTTCCAGAAAACATAATATCTAAGTAAGCTGAAGATTTTGAACCCAGTCTTTAATCAGAGAGTAAATGGTGGTCATATTTGAACAAAGATTATTAACAGTCTGTACTTTGAAGTAATCATTATAAAACCTACATAACATTACTCAAAGAATTACATCTAGGAATAAAATCAATATGCCAGATGAAGTCAAAGGAATTTTCTGGATGGCTTCAAAGTAATAGATCATTGTTTAACTCATTTTATTCAAAGAACCAACTAAATGTTTTTGGAATATTTAGTTCTTTTAATTGAATTTATAAATTCTTTTATAATTAGGTAAATGTAGAGGGTATGGTCATAAAAATGACCAATTCCTAAACAATTCCTAAGGTCCCATCCCTAAGAAAAGTGATCCAACAGAATGCAAAATCATCTAACAATATCGTTAATATCACACTCAAGGAAAATTTTGCTGAAAATCACTCAAAAATGGTTTCAGTAGTATATCAACAGAGTACTGCCAGAAATTCAAGCCCAATTCAGAATAGGATGTGGAATGAGGGATATCATTGCTGATGTCAGATGGATATTGGCCAAAAGCAGAGAATGCCAGAAAGATGTTTACCTGTGTTTCTTTGACTATGCAAAGGCATTCAACTGTGTGGATCATAACAAATTTTGAATAACATTATGAAGAATGAATATTCTAGAACACTGAATTCTGCTTATGAGAAACCTGTGCATAGACCAAGAGGCAGTCGTTCAAACAAAACAAGGGGATACCACATGGCTTAAAGTCAGGAAAGGTTGCGTTTAAGTTGTATTCTTTCACCATACTTATTCAACCGTATGTGGAACAAATAATCTGAGAAGCTAGGATATATGAAGAAGAATGTAGCATTAGGATTGGAGTAAGGCTCATTAACAATGTTTTATATGCAGATGACAACCTTTCTAGTTGAAAGCGAAGAGGAGTTGAAGAACTTACTGATGAAGATCAAAGACCAGAGTCTTCAGTATGGATTATATCTCAACATAAACTGAAAATCCTCACAACTGGACCAATAAGGAACATGACAATAAACAGAGAAAATATTGAATTTGCTGAGGATTTCATTTTATTTGCATCCACAATCAATGCCCATGGAAGCAGCAGTCAGGAAATCAAATGACATATTGCATTGGGCAAACCTGCTCTTTGAAGTGTTGAAAAGCACACGTGTCGCTTTGAGGACGAAGGTGTGCCTGACCATGCTGCAATATTTTCAGTCACCCCATATGCATGTGAAAGCTGGACAATGAATAAGGAAGACCTAAGAAGAATTGATGTCTTTGAATTATGATGTTGGTGAAGAATACTGAATATACAATGGACTGTCAGAAAACGAACAAATCTGTCTTGAAGTACAGCCAGAGTGCTCCTTGGAAGCGAGGATGGCAACATCATCTCACATACTTTGGACATTTTATCAGGAGGAACCGGTCTCTGGAGAAGGGAATCATGCTTGGTAAAGTGGAGGGTGAGCTAAAAAGAGGGAGACCCTCAGTGAGATGGGTTGACAAAATGGCTGCGACAGTGGACTCAAGCTTAACAATAATTGTGAAGATGACCCAGGACGGGGCAGTGTTTCATCAGAACCAACTTGACAGTACCTATCAACAAAAAGAAAAAGTATAAATTGCCCTAGATGTATGCAGAGACTGAGCTGAATAAAGGCTAAGTAGGTCATACCCAGGAGATTTTTCCCTCGAGATAGTGTTGATTTTACAGACTTTCCGGCTGGGGTTTCGGATCCCCTGTACAGGGATATTCAGGAGGACTCTAACTCACGGAATAGAGAATGTTTTCTATATTTTTATAACAATTTTTCTACACCTTTCGTCAGATTTTGTGGTACTTTTCCTGCATAAATGAATGGGTGTGTTAAATGAGAAATATAAGCCAAAAAGTACCTTCTAAATTAGAAGTCAGGAATGATTTCAGTTTGTGCGTTTGATAGGCTGATTCTGATGCTCTGACATTAACTTTCTTAAAAGCACACTGTTCCCAGGGTACATTTAAGTTAGATTACAGTGTTTGTCTCTGTTTACAAACAGAGCTTTAGGATCTCCGATGACCGTTATTACTGGATTGGACCCACTTACAATGAAAGACGTGGTGCGTGGCTGTGGGAGGACGGCTCTGCTCTCTCCCGGGATCTGTAAGTTTCTGGCAGCCTGGTGCTGCCCTTTCTACTCTTTCTGAGTTTATGCTTAGATCTCATCAGTGCAGGTAACACCCAGGAGCACTGCAGTAATCGCATGCCCAGGGCGTGAGGTTACAGAAAAGAGAATAGTGTAGCAGAATACAATTGCAGGCCAATCCAGAAAATTCAAGTTCATGCTCAGGTCACATGAACTTTAGTGTTCTGGGCCCATAAGATAACTTTTGACTTTTTTGCTTCCGTTTTTCCTTGGAGCAAACACATAGACGTGCACGTACAGGCACACATCCTCACATCCTCACATACACACGAGCACTGACTCAGTAGTCCCGGCAGTCCAGATACAGCAGGATACGCCTTCCTTTCTTTATTCTGGTGGAGCCAAAATTCTCAACATGCTCCCAATGTTTCAAATATTCTGGGTTTATCTTCTGTATGCTTGTAAATCTTGAATCTTATTTTCATCCATAAACATGTAATTTCCACATAATACAATGGTGAATTATAAGCTCTGGTTTGTTTCTCTAGACTAAGTCAGGTAATGCATTTTTCAACAAAATAAAGTATATTACGCATCAGAATGATTAACAACAAAGACAAGAACAATAATAAAAAATCTCTAGTCCCAATGCTATTTATTTAAGAGGGAGTAACTAAGGTTTGTGCAACAATGTAATCTGAAAACTGAAAACCATAGTTTAAAAAGAAAAGAATGATTCCGTGTGTTAATATTTAATTGAAATGCGTCTGAAAGTTCTATCATTAATCTGAATCATCATCGCACCTGAGCATTTCCATACCCTTTTCCCAGATGCTAATATTTTTGTCTTCATTACAGATTTCCATTGTTTGCAGCTCTAAATCCACAGAAATGCATATTGTATGATAGCGATATTATTTTGGATGAAGATTGTGGGAAGAAACATGGTTTTATCTGTAAGGAATAACTTACTGAAGTGTTTCTTGGGGCCGGGGAACAATGCGGGTTCAGGTTTACCTTTTATCTCATATTGTTACTAATTATCTACTTCTTAGGTCTGCAAATTTTTCAGTTTTTTGTCTTATACAATTTTGTATGTATTTGAATCCATGTGTTTTAAAATTGATTAAATTTCTGTGCCTATACTTGAATTTATTAAGCATGGAGATGAAGAATGGTACGAATATTTAGATTTTATGTGTTTAATATTAAATATATTGTAGTTTCACGCATCTTTTCTCGCAAATTATCTCTGCAGAAATATTTAAGTAAAATTTACAACACCAAATAATATATATAAACATAATTTCAGTGCTTCATGTCCTTGTTGTTGTTGTCAGGTTCCGTCGAGTCGGTTCCGACTCATAGCGACCCTATGCACAACAGAACGAAGCACTGCCCAGTCCTGCGCCATCCTTACAATAGTTCTCATGCTTAAGCTCATTGTTGCAGCCACTGTGTCAGTCCACCTCATTGAGGGTCTTCCTCTTTTCCACCGACTCTGTACTCTGCCAAGCATGATGTCCTTCTCCAGGGACTGATACTTCCTAACAACATGTCCAAATTATGTAAGACGCAGTCCCGCCATCCTTGCTTCTAAGGAGCATTCTGGCTGTACTTCTTCTAAGACAGATCTGTTTGTTCTTTTGGCAGTCCATGGGATATTCAATTATCTTCGCCAACACCACAATTCAAAGGTGTCAATTCTTCTTCGGTCTTCCTTATTCATTGTCCAGCTTTCACATGCATGTGATGCGATTGAAAATACCATGGCTTGGGTCAGGCACACCTAAGTCTTCAAGGTGACATCTTTGCTCTTCAACACTTTAAAGAGGTCCTTTGCAGCAGATTTACCCAATGCAATGCGTCTCTTGATTTCTTGACTGCTGCTTCCATGGCTGTTGATTGTGGATCCAAGGAAAATGAAATCCTTGACAACTTCAGTCTTTTCTCTGTTTATCATCATGTTGCTCATTGGTCCACTTGAGAAGATCTTTGTTTTCTTTATGTTGAGGTGCAATCCATACTGAAGGCTGTGGTCTTTGATCTTCATTAGTAAGTGCTTCAAGTCCTCTTCACTTTCAGCAAGCAAGGTTGTGTCATCTGCATAACCTAGGTTGTTAATGAGTCTTCCTCCAATCCTGATGCCCTGTTCATCTTCATATAGTCCAGCTTTTTGGATTATTTGCTCAGCATACTCATTGAATACTTATTTTGAAAGAATACAACTCTGACACACACCTTTCCTGACTTTAATCCACTCATTACCAACTTGTTCTGTCAGACTACTGCCTGTTGATCTGTGTAAAGGTTCCTCATGAGCACAATTAAGTGTTCTGGAATTCCCATTCTTCGCAATGTTATCCATAATTTGCTATGATCCACACAGTTGAATGGCTTTGCATAGTCAATAAAACACAAGTAAACATCCTTCTGGTATTCTCTGCTTTCAACCAGGATCCATCTGACATCAGCAATGATATCCCTGGTTCCATGTCCTCTTCTGAAACCGGCCTGAATTTCTGGCAGTTCCCTGTCAATATACTGCTGCAACTGTTTTTGGAGGATCTTCAGCAAAATTTTTCTTGAGTGTGATGTTAGTGATATTGTTCTATAATTTCCACATTTGGTTGGATCACCTTTCTTGGGAATAGGCCTAAATATGGATCTCTTCCAGTCAGTTGGCCAGGAAGCTATCTTCTATATTTCTTGGCATAGACAAGTTAGCACCTCCAGCACTGCATCTGTTTGTTGAAACATCTCAATTGATATTCCATCAATTCGTGGAGCCTTGTTTTTCGCCAATGCCTTCAGAGCAGCTTGGACTTCTTCCTTCAGTACCATCGCTTCATGATCATATGCCACCTCTTGAAATGGTTAAACATTGACTAATTCTTTTTGGTATAATGACTCTGTATAGTCCTTCCATCTTCCTTTGATATGCCTGCGTTGTTTTATCTTTTCCCCATGGAATCCTTCACTATTGCAACTCGAGGCTTGAAGTTTTTCTTTAGTTCTTTCAGCCTGAGAAATGCTGAGCGTGTTCTTTCCTTTTGGTTTTCCATCTCCAGCTCTTTGCACATGTCATTACAATACTTTACTTTGTCTTCTCAAGAGGGCCTCTGAAGTCTTCTGTTCAGTTCTTTTACTTCATCATTCCCTCCTTTTGCTTTAGCTCCTCGATGCTCAAGAGCAAGTTTCAGGGTCTCCTCTGACATCCATCTTGGTTTTTCTTTGTTTCCTGTCTTTTCAGTGACCTCTTGCTTTCTTCATGTATGATGTCCTTGATGTCATTCCACAACTTGTCTGGTCTTTGGTCACCAATGTTCAATGAATCAAATTTATTCTTCAGATGGTCTCTAAATTCAGGTGGGATGTACTGAAGGTCATATTTTAGCTCTCATGGACTTGCTCTGATTTTCTTCAGCTTCAGCTTGAACTTGCATATGAGCAGTTGATGGTCTGTTCCACAGTTGGCCTATGGCCTTCTTCTGACTGACAATATTGAGCTTTCCCACGATCTCTTTCCACAGATGTAGTCAATTTGATTTTTGTGTGTCCATCTGACAAAGTCCAGGTGTATAGTCGCCGTTTATATTGGTGAAAGAAGGTATTTGCGATGAAGAAGTCATTGATCTTGCGAAATTCTATCATTCGACCTCCAGCATTGTTTCTATCACCAGGGGCATATTTTCCAACTATTGATCCTTCTTGACATCCTTATTTGCTTCATAGTTTTATATTTAAATGGAAACAATCAATATGTAATAATTGATCTCAATATATAAAGAATCAAGTTGTCTTAGTCATCCAGTGCTGCTATAACAGGAACACCACAAGTGTATAGCTTTAACAAAGAAAAGTTTATCTCTCAAGTCCAGAAATATAGAAGTCCGAATTCATTGCGCCTGCTCCAGGGGAAGGGTTTCTCTCTTTGTTGGTTCTGGAGGAAGGTCCTTGTGTGCAGTCTTGACTTGGTCTGGGAGCATCTCAGCACAAGAACCTCAGGTCCAAAGGACACTCTCTGCTCCTGGCGGTGATTTCTTGGTGGTATGAGATCAATTCCCATGTCTCTCTGGTAGTTTCTTTCCTTTATAACTCAAAAGAGATTGGTTTAAGATACTATCTAACCTTCTAGATCCCATTAACATATCTGCCACTAATCCATCTCATTAACATCATAGTGGTAGGATTTATAACACATAGGGAAATCACATCAGATGACAAAATGGTAGAGAATCATATAGTAGTGGGAAGCAGGACCTAGGGAAGTTGACAGATATTTTGGGAGGACACAATTCAATCCATGATACAAGGAGAGGAAAAAACCTATTAGATTTTATTTATTAAAGAATAAATAAAATAGGACTACAGTACTGAACGCTTCGTGCTCTTCTATGATGATTCACTTAGGAAAAATGCACACAAATTGATTAAAGATGCAGATTTTAAAATGCTTGACCTTTGACTAGAGAAATTACATATCACACTTTCTGAATATTTAAAATCTTCTGGTTTTATTGTTCATGTGTTTTTAAAGTAATACACTTTTAGTTTGACTAAAAACCAAAACAATATAGAGGCATGTAATGAAAATCAAGTTCCATGTCTCAAGTGTACCATCTCCCTGTCCTCCTCCCATGAGGTGCTGTTTCTTGGTTTGATTTTGCTGTTTATAGTCGTTTTCTCTGTAAGAGCAAGAGAAATCTATCTGTTTATATTTAGCCACATCCAAGCATAGGTTACGGTTGTTCTCTTTCATGTCATTACTCTCTCAGGTGTTTCAAGCCCCATCTGAGAGCTCACAGACATTTATTACAGTTCCAAGAGGAGTGGGCAACAGATGGTGTTAAATATGATGGGAGATGTCTACTTTTAGAGGGTAATTCATGCCAAAAATTATCTCCACTGGAAGAAGAAAATTCCCCTTGCCCTCCAATAACAGTTGAGATGTTTCTTCAGCTACCATAACGCTTCAGGGCACTGATAACAGAAGGTGTTGACTTGAATGTAGATATTGGTCATCCAAGGGAGAGTATCTTTTTCACAGCATGATCACATTATATTAGATGCACTCGATCCATGCTCACTTGACTGCTTTCTCTCATCTTTTATAGTCTTCAATAAGGGGGGAAGAAGCATTTTTTTTATTGGTAGGGCTTTCTCTCAGCCTTTTTTTTTTTTTTAATGTGACACAAAATCTCTTATATACTCTCTGGGGAAAGGCACTTTTTTCTTTTTCTTCTTCTTTGAAATGGGCTAATGTACATGGAAGTATCTAGTTGAGTAAATATCTCTGTGTTGGGCATAGAACAAAGGGACGAGAGGTAAGAAAATGTGCAAAACACACAAACACACCAAATAACAAAACATGATTACCACATGTCAGTTTATATTAAGTTAATCCTGTTATCATAAGCATATCTATTTTGTGTTGCTATATGTCAAGTTATTGTACATTTAGAGATTTAAAATAGCACCTTTGTTATTACAGCTTCCATTGGGCAGAATTTGGGAACAGCTTATCTGGGTCCTTTGCTCAGGTTCACACAAAGCTGTTGTCAAGGTCTTGGCCAGACTGCATTCTTAGCTGGAGCTCTTGTCCAAGCTCATTCAGGTTGTTGGCAGAATTTCATTACTTATTTTGTTCAGACTAAGTCTGACAGCAACTAGTGGCTACCCTTCTCCATAGGCAATTCACATCATGGCTGCTTGCATCTTCAAAGCCAGAAAAAAAATGTCTCTGATTTCGTCCATCTCTGACCTCTAGACTCTTTTAAAATGTTCATCTGATTAGATCGGGCCCATCCAGTATTACCTCCCTTTTGATTATGTCAAAATCAACTTAATTGTATCTGAAAAATTTTCTCACTTTTGCCATGTAACCTAATCTCATCACAGGAGTGACATTCCATCCTATTCACAAGTCCCACCCTCACTTAAGTGGGGCAGGTTACAGAGGGCATTTATACCAGGAAGCTGGAACCTTAGGGACCATCTTAGAGTATTTCCTACCACACCAACTGTCTTAGTTATCTAATGCCGCTATAACAGAAATACCACAAGTGGGTGAAATTAACAAACAGAAATATTTTTTCTCACAAATCGGAGGCTAGAAGTCCTTATTCAGGATGCTGGCTCCAGGGGAAGTCTTTCTCTGTCAGCTCTGGAGAAAGGCTGCTGTTTCTTCAGCTTCTGCTTCCTATTTCCTTGGAAATCTCCATGTGTCTTGGTATCTATCTTACTCCATCTCTGCTCACTGGTTTGGTTGTTTAATCTTTTAGATCTCAAAATGGATCGACTGAAGGTACAATTTAACATGAATCCTGTTTCATTAACATAGCAAATAACTACAGGCATAGAGGTTAGAATTTAAAACACATATTTTTGGGGGACACACTTCAATCCATAACATCAATATACCGCTAAAAAAATGAAACTTGTATTTCTTATTTTATTAAATTTAATCTCTGCTTTTGAATCTTGATAAGATAGCTGAGAATTTAAATCACATATTCTGCAACAAGTAATTCTATTCAATTTTTCCCATGTATGAATTCTTAGCTCCTCCATAATGACATCTACAATCTCACATAGTATGCCCGAGAAGGATGGAGTTATTTTAGCCATGTTAACCGGGCAGTTCTTTGCTTATCTTTAGGGATACTTAAAATCATTTTCTTATTCTCGGATTAACTGTGGATTAGCTGACTAACCAACTAACTAACTAACCAATTTATAGTGTGCTGTTTAAAGGGGCCATTTTATTTATTGACAGCTTGTACCTGAGACAACTAGTTAGACATCCACTCTTCATCACCTGATTAGGTGGGCATAAGAGACTGCTGGAAACTGCTGGAGCTCCCCTGAAATCGTGTTTTGTCACACAGATATCAGCAGTTCAGTCTAAAGATGAAGCATGTCTTCGTGTAATTAAAAATGACATTTGGAGCTTATTCCTGAATGTCTCTTGGGCCCCCACTGTTTACATAAATTCCCTTTCTCATGTGTATCACAGTTTTTAGTTTTTTTTAATTCATTGAAAGCATTATCTGAGTATGTTTTGTTGAGCTTTATGATTCCTTTCAATTATCTAACACTGAGAAATCTTTGGAACACCTAAACGTCCTTTTCCACTTCCATAGTTTTGAGCCTTTTCTCTTTATACCTTAGCGCAAGGCTTGAAAACATTTTGTGGCAATGCTGTAGAGGAAATATTTTCAGCTTTGTGTGTTAGCCTCTGTTTCAACTTCTCAGCTCAGCCATTGCCTTGCTAAAGATGTCATAGACAATAAGTAAGTAAATGGTGTGGTTGTGTTCCAAAAAACTTTATTTACAAAAACAGATGGTAGGTTGGATTTGGCCTATAGGTTGTAGTTTGCCAACCTCTGTCAAAATGTACAAATAAGGTTACAAAAGCACCAATCTTATTCTCCACTTTGCCTTACCTTTTTCCAGGTCATTTCTTACCCTTTGTAAATTGACCTGTACATTTTTCAATATAAAAACAGTTTTGTCTTTGATTATCAGTCTGTGGTAACCAGGCTGCAATATTCCACCAATAATCCGGGCCTTCTGGTGTTTGTTTCTGTCTATAATTTCCTCCCACATGGTGTTAGGTTTGACCTGTATGACCAATAGAACAGCAGGACAAATGATGGCATGTTGCTTCTGAGACTAGGTCATAAAAGAAAGTGTGAATTCTGCCTCTTTTCTTTTTCCCACATCATATGATCTGGGGGAAGGCAGTTACCAAGTTGTGAGACACCTTGTCTAGGGGACTGTGTGGTGAGGAATGGAAGCCTCCTATGGAAAGTCACAAGGAACTGAGGCCTCTTGCCAGGAGCCATGTGAGCGAGCCTTCTTGAAAGCCAACCCTCCAGCCAGAGCCCAGCAGACATCCTGACAGCAACAAGAGATCCTGAGCCAGATCCATCCCTAAAGCTGTTTAGGATTCCTGTCCTTCAGAAACAGTGTGAAATAATAAATGCTTGTTGTTTATTTATTTGTATAAACTTAGGGAATGACACCTTATGAGTTTCATCCACACCTGGATCTCCTGAGTTTCTGGACTTTGAGCTGATGATGTAATAGGATGATACTTTTGGGGGCCACAGAAGGGGATGAATGTATATTGCATGTGGGAAGGGCAGAATAATTGGTCACCAAAGACTGGCCTCCTATATTATTCAGCCTCCTAGATGGCCCCTAATGGCCCTGATATTCACAGTCTTTTAAAATAATCAACCATATTCTGTTAAGGTTGATCTGTATGAGCAATAGAATATGGCCAAAGTTATGGGGTGATGTCTGTGAGGACAGGTCATAAAAGACAGTGAGGCTTCTATATTCCAAGGTGCTTGGGAAAATTTATAATCTCACCAGCAGTTTATGTGATTTTGCGTTGCTCTTTTTCCATTCCAACACAAACTAAAAAAAAAAAAAATCCAAACCCGTTTTGGTCAAGTTGATTCCAAGTCATAGCAACCATATAGGACAGAGTAGAACTGCCCTCTAGGCTTCCCAAGGCTGTAATCTTTCCGGAAGCAGACTGCTACTTCTTTCTCCTATGGACCGGGAACTTTCAGTGTGTAGCTGAGCACTTTATCCACTATGCCACCAGGGCTTCTACATTTGTGAAACTATCACACATCACCTTAATCAACGTAGATAACATATATAACCAACCAACCAAACAAACCAAACCCATTGCCATGGAGTTGATTCTGACTCATTGGGACCCTATAGGCCAACATAGAATTGCCCTTTAGAGTTTCCAAGGAGTGCCTGGGGGATTGGAACTGCCCACATTTACGTTTGCAGCCGTAGCTCTTAACCACTATGCCACCAGGGTTTCCTAGATAACATATGTATCACCCCAGAAATTCCTAGCAACCCCAAGTAATACTTTCCTCCTGCTCCTATGCGCACAGATGACCATTGCATGCCTTCTTATTAGTATAGATTTTAATTTTTTAATGCTTTGTATATATACATATATATATAACCATGCAGTTAGTACACATTTTGTTTGACTTTTTTTAGCCAAACATAATTATTTTCAGATTGATTTGTGTTGTTATGCATACCAATAACTGATTCCTTTTTATTGGTGAGTAGCATTCCATTTTATGGGTAAAGCACAATTTATCCATTCCCTGGTTGATAGACATTTGGGTTGTTTCCGTTTTGTGGTTATCACTAATAAAGTTACTATGTGTATTCACTCACAAGACTGTGTTTGGACATAGATCTTCTTTTCTTTTGGATAAAAAATAATTTTTTAGGAGTAGAATGGTTGGACCTTACAGTAGGTGCATGTTTACATTCTTAAAAACCTGTCAAACTGTTTTCCAAAGGGATTGCTCCATTTTATATTCCCACTAGCAGTGTCTGAGAGCTCACTTCCTCCGCATCTTGGCCAGCACTGGAATGATCTTTATACTTTTCGCCATTCTAATAAGTGTGCAGTAGTCATTCATTGTGTATTTAATTTGCATTTCTCTAATGAATTATGTTTTTGAACATCTAGTCATTTGCTTCTTTGCCATATTTACATCTTTCTTGGTAATTTTTCTGTTCAAATGAGTTGCCAATTTTATTGTTTTTACTTTCTTAATGAGTTGTGATAATATTTGTGTATTCTGTATACAAGTCCTTTATCAGACAGATGTTTTGCAAAAATTTTCTCCCAGTCTGAGGTTTGTCTTTTCATTCCCTTAGCAATGTCTTTCAAAGAGCAGTTTTAAACCTTGACAAAGTCGACTTTATCAATTTGTTCTTTTATAAATCATGCTTTTTATAAATCAAGCTTTGGCTAATCAAAGTCACAAATTTTTTCTTCTTTGTTTTCTTCTAGAAGATTTCTAGTTAGATTGTACATTTAGATCTATGATTTACTTTGAATTATTTGACATATTTCATGTAAGGGGTGAATCAAAGACTTTTTTTTTTGTTTGTATATCTGTTTTTTTCCCATGCCATTTGTTAAAAATATTATCCTTGTTCCACTTAAATGCCTATGCACCTTTGTCAACAATCAAACTTCCATATACGTAGGAATCTGTTTCTGTGCTCCCTATTTTGTTTTATAGATCTGTTTGTCTCATTTTGCAGGGAGAGCACACTGTTCTGAATACTCTAGCTGTATAAAAATCATAAAGTCTAGTAGTAATCACCCTCCAGCTTTGTTAATTTTTAACTCGTTTTGGCTGTTGTTGTATTTTGTATTCTATATGAATTTTACAATTATCTTGTCAATCAGCAACAACAACAAATAAACCTTCTGGGACTTTAGTTGTAATTGCATTGTATCTACAGATCTGTGTTGGAAAACCTGCCATATTGACAATACTGAGTCTCCTGACTCTTTAAAAATGTATATACCTTTTACCTCATTATTCTCAAATTTTTCTCAGCAATATTATGGAATTTTTGATAATATGCAGCCTTTTACATTTTTATGAGGTTTTGCTAAGTACTGCATTGCTTTTGATCCTATTACAGATTATGTTTTTATTTCAATTTTTGAATTTTTGATTGTGAGTGTATATACAATTTAATTTTTTATATTTATCTTCTTTGTTTCAAACTTTTGAAACTCACTTATTAGTTCTAGTAGCATTTCTGTAGATTCCACTCGATTTTCAACATAGATGATTATATTATCTATGAATAAAGACAGCTTTCCCTGTTTCTATTTAAAACTGGATGGCTTTTATTTCTTTTTCTTGCCTGATCACAATGACCTGAATATTCAAAACAAGCTTGAATACAGCAGTGAGAGTAGACCTTGTAGTCTTATTCTTGAACAAAAACAAATCACTTTTTTATCTTTACATTTAATCTTAAGTGTAGGATTTTGTAGATGACCTTTACAAGGTTGAGGCAGTTCCCTTCTACTCTTGTTTTGGTCAGTTTTTATCAGGAGTCCAAATGTGTTTTTGTCAATTTATTTTTCTGCATCTATTTACAGCATATGGTGTCTTCTCTTAACTAATTTGTCGATATGGTAAATTACATTAATTTATTTGTCAATGTTAAAGCAACCTTTCATTCCTGGAAGAAACTCCACTTGTTTATCATATACTATCTTTTTATATATTATTGTATTCAATTTATTAAAATTTTGCTTGGAATTATAAATATATGTGAATAAATATGTACTATTTTTTGTGTATTTGTGTATGTGTATTTTAATCTTTGAGTAATATAAATTAGAGATTTTTAGTTTCTCCACTTCAAATTTATCTATAAATTAGATATAATTTAGACCTGATTTAGATATAAATTTATGTAATTTAATTGCCATACAAACTGACAAAAATATTACTGAGGGTAAATAGAATAAAATGTGGATGGTGTCACGTCATGTCTGTGAGACAAATTTGCATTGTACATAGTGCCATAGATCATCTCCTTAGGGACTACGATAAAACACCTTCAAAAAAAAAAAAAAACTAAACCCGTTGCCGTCAAGTCGATTCCAACTCACAGCGACCCTATAGGACAGAGTAGAACTGCCCTATAAGGTTTCCTAGAAGCTCCTAGTGGATTGGAACTGCCAACCTTTTGGTTAGCAGCCATAGTTCTTAACCACTATGCCACCAGGGCTTCCACAAAATACCTTCATATACTACTAACTAGGACTTCCAACATTTTCTAATTGCCTGCTGAGGTTTCTTTAACCATTTTATTGGAGGTCCTGTAGCTACTATAAAGCCTATATTGTAAAACACAATGTTATCCTCTTTCTCACATGTCTTTAGTTGGTCCAGAGTTAATATTTTTAGACTTGCATTTTTTTCAGCAATTATTGTTACAGTTTTTTTTTTTTAATGAAATATATGACACAGAAAGGTTGCAATAAAACATGTTGAGAAAACAATCATGTTAATATTTTAGACTGCTTTTTTGTTGAGAACTTACGGTAAGTCTTCCTTTTACTGGTTAAGAGTATAAAGCAGATTTTAGAGTAAGATTATAAAAAAAAGGGAATTTAAAAAAATAACATAGTAGCTAAACCTCTAGTCTCATAGGACAAAGAGGGTCACCTAATTCCAAATATCCTCTTCTTTTCTCCAAAATCTATAAAATCAATTAAAAAAGAAAAGAAAACCACACAGAAATCATTGCCTTTCAACATTTCTGGGAGACACACTACCACAGCCTTCAAATTATCTGTAATCAAATCAGAGAGAAAAAAAAAAAATTGAACAAAACTCTTGTTCCAGCCTATCACTGCATGCCTGTGGTGTGGGGAAGGAGGATAATCCTTAGAAAATGTCATTAAAAAAGAGAATGGAGGATTTAGATGAAACACAGACATAATTAAGCCAGGAAGAGAAAAAAAAATACAACAATGAATATCAAAATACTTAACACAGGTCAGGACCTGGAATTTCATGCCACTGGGAAAGGGTTTGAAAGGATGTGATATCTATCAGAAGTGGCAGCCTCAGAGAAGTATTGTTCCGTAGGAGAATAATGATACCGTGGTACCCGATAAGTTATGACTGTGTAAGAAACAAAGTAAGATGGGGAAATCAAGGATCCTGCAGATGTGAAAGAGAAAAAAAGACCAACTCTTTATCATTCCCATTTTCATAATTAATGCCATCCACAAAAGAAACCGCACAGTACAGGGAAGAACTAACAGAACAGGGAGCTCTCTAACTAGGAACATTGTTCACAAAATACATAGGATTAGAAAAAACAGTTCACATCCCTACAAGCTACTGTAAAAAAAAAAAAAAAAAAGAACAGTCAGAGAATGTGAATAAAAGGTTTTTGCCTATGAAAAATCACCCACTTTAAAAAAAAAAAGCCACAGAGTGGAAAAATGGCAATACAATATTGCAAATTGAATTAGATATCTTCATATAATCATAGAAACAAAGGACAAGAAATGCCAAAAAATAAATTAAAAGATTGAACTGAAACAGAAGTTGACTGAACTCAAGGAATTAATAGATGTTAAAAATAGAAATGAACAAAATAGCAACCTATCAACAAAAATGAAGCACAAATACATAAGATAAGAAACAAGAAAAAAAAAACAAAACTGTTGCTGTCCAGTGAATTCAGACTCATATGGGAATAATTATTGCTACAGAGGAAATTTTTTAAATATTATGAGATTACTTCCCATTACTTTGTGTGAATTCTTTGAAAATAGAGAAAATGGATAATTTCTTTTAAATTTTCACTTATTATGCTTGGCCTCAGTAGATCCAGTATGTTAAAAAAAATAATTTTTTATAGAAGAAATAGAGAAAGTTACTCAGGCACTACTCCTGTACACACAAAAGGAGTCTCTGGACGTCACAAATGGGGAAGCACTTGGCTACTAACCAAAAAGTTGATGGTTTGAATCCACCCAGAGGGGTCCTGGAAGAAATGCCTGGCAATCTACTTCCAAAAGATCAGAGCCATTGCAAACCCTATGGAGCACAGTTCTTACATAAATAATATGTTCTTATTTAACATATTATATCTCCTGACACACATGGGGTCTCCATGAGTTGGAATTGGCTTGGTTTTTGGTTTGGTACACGCACAAAAGTACATGCACATGAGCCAGAATTTTATAAAACTTCTGGGGACTGGATAGTCGAATGCTACATACACTGTTTTAAAAAAAAAAAAAAGCCTAGATAATAAGGAAAATATTCCAAATTCTTTTCATGATATAAATACAACTTTGATATCTAAACATGATATAAATATCACAAAATATAACTGTGGATATTGATACAAAAATCTTAAAGTCTTAGGACGGTGGCTCCAATACTGCATTAAGGAAAGATATGTCTCCTTTTCATTGGCTTCTTGTTGTTCTTGTTGTCAGATTCAGTCAAGGTGGTGCCTGGCTCATGGCAACCCATGCACAGTGCAAACAGACCGTTATGACTCAGGAAAATGCAGCCGTTCTCTGGCATTTATAAATTTTACTTATCTTGGGAGGTTTATTTCAAAATCCATTTGCCGTTTGAAACTTTTCTATATGCTCTCTGAAACTTTCTCTTCTTTCCTATCTTCATGTAGACCCAGTAGGTTAAATAAAATAATTTTTTTTATAGAAGAAATAGAGAAAGTTACTAAGGCACCACTACTACTACATACACAAAAGGAGTCTCTGGGTGGCACAAACGGGGAAGCACTTGGCTACTAACCAAGAAGTTGATGGTTTGAATCCACCCAGAGGGATCTTGGAAAAAATGCCTGGCAATCTACTTCCAAAAGATCAGGGCCACTGAGAACCCTCTGTCATGATTATCTTCATCAACTTTAGCACCATTCACTTGGCAAACATTTGAGTCTTTATCATATGCTCTGTCTTATAGGCACTAAGGAGAGAAAAATGAATAAGACACCATCTCTGCTAGAGTCAGTTACCACTCTTTGAGTTAGTGGCTTTATTTATCTGTCCATCTTTCAGGGGCAACATCCACTTCCTGTATATCTATTAAAAGTCTTCTGGTATACCAGGTTCTTCCCTGGCTCAGGAAATAAGTGGTTGAGAGCTACAGCTGCTAACCAAAAGGTCACAGTTTGTATCCACCAGTCCCTCCTTGAAAACCCTATGGGGCAGCTCTACTCTGTCCTATAGGGTCACTATGAGTCAGAATCGACTTGGCAGCAATGGGTTTGGTTTGTGTGCAAAGTTTTTCTCATTTACTTCTTCCTCTCATCTAGTTACCTTCTGTTTGCCCTTAAGAACTCACCTTATGTATCATATCTTAAAAAAAATCCTTCTTTTTCCCCATCCTCTGCTACCCGCTCTTTTAGCATACTGTAGTTCCTTTAATACTTACAATATGAATAATTTATTGTAATTACTAAATGGTTGTAATTCTTTAATTCTATCTTACCCTTTCCAATACGGGATAAAGGTCATGTCTGACTTGTTCACAGTTATATCCCCTGAACGTGCCACACTGTAGTACATATAGTAGGTTCTGAATTAACATTTGTTGAAAGAATGAATAAATACAAATTGTTGTTAGCTGAGTAAACACCAGTGAAAATTGTTGAAAATTCCCATATTATTAATTATTTTCACTCTTGGACTCTGATGATATCTTCATCCAGAAAAGCAGATTGGTATCAATGCAGTAGTAACCTTTTTGCTAACCAACAAGTTTCACAGAACTGGATTCTCTGTGCTTCTGAGGTCAGACCCAGCATACTTCAGACGGAAAGTGAGAATGATTTAGTAGTACTCGACCCTGACTTCCCACATTTGCCTTTGGAAGGAAGCTTGATCCAGGAAAACAAACTGGCTACTTAAGGTGAATCTTTTGTTCTGGCTCCTCATTCAGACATTAAATGGATAAATATATTTGAAAAAAATTGCCTATTAATTCCCTGTACCTTGAAATACTCATTACAAAACTGGTATAAAATGTCTCAAGGATTTACACGGTAAACATCAAAACCAAATTATCAGATAGAATGTATGCAACATTTTAGGGAAAATTCAACAAGCACTGAAAAATCATCATTAATACTCAGACACAAAAACAGAACACTGTGATGCAGGAAAGTCAAATGGTCTCATTATCATCAAACCATGCTTATTCAGTGTCTGATGGTATTGTTGGTATGTCCCTTATGGGACTTATTAGCTACATTTTTTTTCCATGGGTGATTATAGCTACAAATGATCACATAATCTAATACCTAGTTTAAACATAAAGTTATATTTCAATGTCTTAACAGTTACTAATTTCAAAGAACCAGCTAAAATGCTTTGTAATAGCTAGGTCTTCTCGTTGCTTTTATCACTTGTTTTAAATTAGTGCAGCTTTTGTTTTCTCTCTGGGGTACAATGTGAAATAAATATGGAGGGCATGGTTCTAAGAGAAAGAAGAGTGTATCATGAGTGGCGGATCAATGGGGTATATCCAGGATATTTAAATCTCAGGATATCCTTGATTCAGGGTGTTATGAGACCAGGACTCTGATTTACTGTGAAGGAAGTATTCTGTTAGAACCCTGTCTATCTTTACAAAGTTCTTCCATTATTTATGTGTCTGCAGATGGTTACATGAGCGAGATTTTTCTGGTGGTCTTGTCTCTATAAATCAAAATAAAAAACCAAACCCAATGCCCTCAAGTCGATTCTGACTCATAGATAGCAACCTTATGATTTCAACTCATAGCAACCCTATAGGACACACTAAACTAACTGCTCCATAGGGTTTCAAAGAAGCAGCTAGTGGATTCGACCTGCTGAATTTTGGTTATCAGCTGCCTCAACCACTGCACCACCAGGGATCCCAACATCTCATCAAAACCCACCCACTACCATTGTGTTGATTCTGGCTTATAGCGACCCCACAGGATTTCCAAAGCTTGCCAATCTCTATCGAAACAGATTGCCACATCTTTCTCCCCTGGAGCTCCTGGTGGCTTTGAATTGCAGACGTTTTGTTTAGCAGTTGACTGCTTTAACCACTGTGCAACCAGGGCTTCTTCAACTTCTTATTAGAAGATAAAAATGTTGTGTCATTGACTGGCAGAGTCTGAAGCTGGGCTATTGACTTTCTTAAAGGCGCATGGCTCCCAGAGTGAACTGAATTAATGTGACACGTTTGTCTCCATTTTCAACCAAGATTTTATAACCTCCCTACTCTCTGTATACTGGATTGAGCTCTTTTGTAGTGAAGCCTGGTTGTGGGAAGATGAGTCTGCTCTCCTGGGATGTATAAGTTTCTGGCACTTGGATGCCTTTTCCATTCTTCATAAGCAGTGGCATCACTAGAGGGGTGCGGAGGCGGGGGAGGGAGAAGGTGCAGACTACACCAGGTAACACTGTCAGAGGGGGGTCAAACCAAAATGACTCTCTAAAAATGTTATGCAGTTTTTCAGCAGAAATTTACTATTTTGTATAAAAAATATCTTTGGAGTTAGTTATAACAAAAATATTTTTCATAAACCCAGCTTGTATGTACCAATATAGCTACAAGACTAAAATTCTATGCTAATTTACTTTTTGAATGTTTTCATGCACTCCTGTCAGAGCTGTCATTATTAGTCAATTAAAATGACAGTTCGAATCATGTAGTTTCCTCTGTACACAATACAGGTATGCTCTGTTGTTTTCCTTGCTGCCAGTGTTTCTTACAGTCGCCGATGTTGTCAAATTTTCTGGTGTTTTAGCTACAATATTGTGGTAAGTCGCATTGCTGGATCTATATCAATAACTTTTTTGAGAATGAAATAATAATTAAAGGAAAAGGAGAAAAATAAAAAAAGTTTTCCTCAGTTACTAATAATTCTTAATAATGTTAGAATTCAATGTAGAAAGACTTTACAAAATAATTCTGTACTTAGTACCCATAGAATGTAAGAAATATTACATTTAATCAATTTATGACTATATTTGTCATATGTTATTCTATGACTAAAATTAATAGTAAACTTACATGTATAATAATATTGATTTTATAACTTTGATAACTAAATAGAGAAATTGACTTGCTGTGGGGAAAATGCTAAGTTTCTTCATACATGTGTAGAAATATAACTTAAATCTTAAATTTGGTTTTTAAAAAAAATTTAGTCATTACATTTTTCTTTAAAAGCATCACTTACTTCCAAATCTGTATCTGTTTTTCATGAAATTTTATGTTCAAAATATGGTCTTAGAAAATAGTGACACATTAAAATTTACATTTGCTATAATTAACATACCCAATAGATTTACATTTTACATTTATTTTTCAAATATTGCTAATTAATTTATTTTTACTTTGCAGGGATATTCTATCATGCCTCATGGAGTACATAAATCAAAGAGGCCAAGTGGGTGCCAGCAGAGGAAAGCAAAAGAGGCAAGAATTAAATCACTGGAAACATGTGCTTGATACATGCTTCAATGTCAAAAGACCAGGTGATGGCCAGGGTTCATCAAAAAACACTGCTCCTCAGTCTCTGAAAAAAAAATGTCTTGAGTCAGGCAGGCATACCTTAGTCCTTAAAGTAATTGTGGTGGGTACAATTGTATGTCAGCTTGGCTGACCCATGATTCTCAGTGTTTTGGCAGTCGTGTAATACTGCGATCACGTCCCTGATATGAAGTGCGACAGTAGGCCCCATGCTCATGGAATTCACTGGTCTTACCATGTTCCCCATAATCCTGAAGCAACTGGCTTGACAGAAAAATGGAATGGCCTCCTAAAGACACAGTTACTGTGCCAGCTAGGTGGAAATACCTTGCAGGAATGGAAAAATGTTGTCTAGGAGGCTGTATATGCTCTAAACTGGTGTCCAATATATGGTGCTCTTTCTTCTGTAGCCAGGATTCATGGGCCCAGGAATCAAGGGGAGAAAATGGAAGTGTAACCACTCACTATTACCCCATTGGGCCTACTCCTAAGATTTTTGCTTCCTGTCCCTGAGACCTTATGATCTGCAGGCCTAGAGGTCATAGTTCCAAAAGCAGTCAGGCTTCAACCTGAAGAAACATCATTGATGCCACTAAACTGGAGGTTAAAAATGAGACCTGGTTACTTTGGGCCCCTTAAACCTCTGGATCAACAGGGGAGCAATCACAACATTACACAATGGTCAAAACACTGAGAATCATGTCTCACCAAGTTGATAAGCAATCTTAACCATCACAGTAACATCTTGCTTTTGAACAGTTTAAAGAGATCTTTTGCAGCAGATTTGCCTAATGCAACTCATCTTTTGATTTCTTGACTGCTGCTTCCATGGGCATTGGTTGTGGATCCAAGTAAATTGAAATCCTTGACAACTTCAATCATTCCTCCATTTATCATGATGTTCATTATTGGTCCAGTTATGAAGATTTTTGTTTTCCTTATGTTGAGGCATAATCCATATTGAAGGTTGCAGTCTTTGATCTTTATCAATAAGTGTTTCAAGTCCTCTTCACTTTCAGCAAGCAAGGTTGTGTCATCTTCCTGGTGACAACCCCGATGCCCATTGTTCCTCCAATCTTGATGCCCATTCTTCTTCATATAGTCCAGCTTCTCAGATTATTTGCTCAGCACAGAGATGGAATAAGTATGGTGAAAGAATACAACAATGATGGACACCTTTCCTGACTTTAAATCATATGGTATCCCCTTTTTCTGTTTGAACAACTGCCTCTTGGTCTATGCACAGTTTCCTCATGAGCACAATTAAGTGTTCTGGAATTCCCATTCCTTGTAGTGTTATTCATAATTTGTTATGATCCACACAGTCGAATGCCTTTGCATAGTCAATAAAACACGGATAAACATCTTTCTGGTATTCTCTGCTTTCAGACAGGATTATCCGACTTCGGCAATGATATCCCTTGTTCTGCATCCTCTTCTGAATTCAGCTCAAATTTCTGGTAGCTCCCTGTCAATGTACTGCTGCAACTGCTTTTGAATGATCTTCAGCAAAATTTTACCCGTGTGTGGTATTAATGATATTGTTTGATAATTTCCTTAATCTGTTGGATCACCTTTCTTCTGAATAGGCATAAATATGAATGTCGTCCAGTTAGTTGGTATCTTAGTCATCTAGTGCTGCCATAACAGACATACCACAAGTGGATGGCTTTAACAAAGAGAAATTTATTTTCTCACAGTCTAGTAGGTTACAAGTCCAAATTCAGGGAATCGGCTCCAAGGGAAGGTTTTCTCTCCGTTGGCTCTGGAGGAAGGTCCTTGTCTTCAATCTTTCGCTGGTGTAGTAGCTTCTCAGGCACAGGGACCCCGTGTCCAAAGGTGGTGCTTTCTTGGTGGTATGAGGTTCTCAACTCTCTGTTTCCTTTTCATGTCTTGGGAGATAAAAAGTGGTGCAGGCCACAGCCCAGGGAAACTCTATACTGGATCAGGGAGGTGACCTGAGTAAGGGCAGTGTTACAATCCCACCCTAATCCTTTTAACATAAAGTTACAATCACAAAATAGAGGCCAACCACAAAATACTGGGAATCATGGCCTAATCATGTTGACACATGAGTTTTTGGGGGTCACAATTCAATCAATGACAGTTGGCCAGGTAGCTGTCTTCCAGATTTCTTGGCACAGACAACTGAGCACTTCCAGTGCTGCATCTGTTTGTTGAAACACCTCAACTGTATTCCGCCAATTCCTGGAGACTTGTTTCTCGACAATGCCTTCGGTGCAGCTTGGATCTCTTCCTAGTACCATTGGTTCTGGATCATATGATACCTCCAGAAGTGGTTGAATGTCGACCAATTCTTTTTCGTATAGTGACCATGTGTATTCTTTCCATTCTCTTTTGATGCTTCCTGTGTGGTTTAATATTTTCTCTGTAGAATCCTGCAATATTACAACTCGAGGCTTGAATTTTTTCTTCAGTTCTTTCAGCTTGAGAAATGCTGAGTGTGCTCTTTCCTCTTGGTTTTCTATCTCCAGGTATTTGCACATGTCAGTATAATACTTTGCTTTGTCATCTCAAGCTGCCCTTTGAAATATTCTGTTCAGCTTTTTTGCTTCATCATTTCTTCCATTCACTTTAGCTACTCAGCTTTCAACAGCAACTTTTAAAGTCTCTTCTGACATTCATATTGGTCTTTTCTTTCTTCCCTGTCTTTTTAATGAGTTCTTGCTTTCTTCATGTATGATGTGCTTGATGTCATTCCACAGCACATGTGGTCTTCAGTCATTAGTTGTCAATGTCTCAAGTTTATTTTTGAGATGGTCTCTAAATTACTTTTGCTCTTGTGGACTTGTTCTAATTTTCTTCAGCTTCAACTTGAACTTGCATGTGAGCAATTGATGGTCTGTTCCACAGTTGGTCCCTGGCCTTATTTCGGCTAATGATATTGAGTTTTTTCATCGTGTCTTTCCACAGATGTAGTCGATATGATTCCTGTGTGTTGCATCTGGACAGCTCCCCATGTGTAGTTGCCAATTCTGTTGTTAAGAAAAGTATTTGTAAAGAAGAAGTCATTGGTCTTGCAAAATTCTATCATGAACTCTCCAGCATCGTTTATATCACCAAGGCCATATTTTCCAATCCTTCTTTGTTTCCAACTTCCGTATTCCAATCACAAGTAATTACCAAGGCATTTTAGTTACATGTTGGACCAAATTCAGACCTAGAAGTTGATAAAAATCTTCAATTTCTTCATTTTTGGCCTTGGTGGTTAGTGCATAACTTTGAATAATAGTCATATTAATTGGTCTTCCTTGTAGGCATATGGATATTATCCTATCATTGACAACATTATACTTCAGGATAGATCTTGTAAATTTAATTTCAATAAAGTCTAATTAATTGATACTTTCTGTTTTACCTCTCTTTCCCTCCTCTTTTTTTTTTTTTTTTCCTTTTGGTCTTGATTAGAAAATGTCTTTCAATCCACACAGTCATACAGATATTATATGTTTTCTTTTGGAACTGATGCATTTCAAGTTAATTTTTCTATGCTTATGATGTGAAATGTAAAGATCAAAATTACTTTTATTAAGCATCATTTAAATGAAAAGGTCATTATTTTCCCCACTGAATTGCAGTGATTTTTTTTTTCAAAAGCGAGGTTACCATACATTTTGCAGTCTATTTCTGGTCTCTCTTCTGGTCTGTTGTTCTATCCTTGTGCCAGTACTATCCAAAACCTAACCAAACCAATTTCATTGCCATCAAGCTGATTTCAACTCACAGAGATCGTAGAAGACAGAGTAGAACTGTCTCATAGGGTTTCCAAGGAGCAGCTGGTGGATTCATACTGCCGACATTTTGGTTAACAGCCAAGCTCATAATCACTACACCACCAGAGCTCCTACTATACTGTCTTAAAATAGTGTAGTTGTATAGTAAATCTTGATACCTGACTTTATTATTTTTTTGATAATTGCCTTGAATATTGTAGATCATTTGTATGTATATATAACACATACATATATCATCTTTCTTTACCGACGTACATGTGCATGCACACAAACACACAACAGGAGTTTGTTTTTATTTTTAACTGAAATTGCGTAGACTATAAGCCACTTAGGGAGAACTAACATCTCAACAATATTGACTCTTCCCATCCTTGAACATGAAATAGCTGACATTTATTCATGTTTTCTTCTTTTCTCACAGTGAATTTGTCAGTTTCAGCAGAAAGTCTTATAAAATAGTCAGGAAGTTGAGTTGTACTTAGGAAAACCTTGTAATGCATTCATAGCGATAAATAGCATGACTCTTCTTGATCTGGACCCACTAAAACCACTGTCGTCGAGTCGATTCCAACTCATAGCTACCCTATAGGACAGAGTAGAACTGCCCCGTAGAGTTTCCAAGGAGCAAAAAATGACATCATAAGCATTCCTCTCAAGGCTATAATTTTTAGAATATTAATTGAAAGTAGAATGTGATGTTTGATAATAGACTGCATAGAACTAAAAAATAAAGGGGGTGGGCTACTTTTCTGATAGAAAATACCTGTATTTCATGAAATCCAAGAATCCAAGGATAAAGTGAAACTTATTATTACTGAAAATACAAGAGGTATTTTAATGCAATTAAAGGTCAGGCTGATGAAAGGGCCCAGACCTGGTAATACTTTTAGATGTAACTGTCCTGTCTGGTTGCATCCACAGAGCTGTTATTTTTATATTCTTTACTTAACCATTATTTTCTATGGTAGGACTGACAGAAAAAGACATTAGCCTATACATTTATTTCTCTTTATTACCTCCCTTGTGCTTATATTAAGGACCATCAAAAATTCTTAAATTCAGACTTTTGTTCCAAGATTTAAGACCTATTTTTTCCAGGAAAAACACCTTCTACCAAGGCTTGGCATCCTCCTCTAAATAGTAGGCATTTATAATTTTCAAGATATTAATTTATTTTACTTAAGATCTAGCATTTTTAAATTTTCAGTGAAATTGGATGAAAATTAGTTGGATAGAAAGACGTGAAGTTAGATTTATAAATAAGGAGACACGTATTCAAATAGATTGTTTGATTAACCCATAGATAGATGATAGGCAGACTAGAATAAATTTGACCATATTGAAATTTTATTATGATAACTACCAGAAATGAGGGCAACAGGACATTTGTGAAGTGAACACCTAACATCTACATAGAAAGAGTTTTGAAGAAAATGATCAAACCAAATATTCCAACAGGAAAACACACAGAATAGCCTTTATTAGACTTACATTTTCAATAATACATGCAATAGCTAAGAACTGTTGAAGTACCAAAATTATTCTCCAAGCCTTGAAATACTTTCAACCTTCCTTTTGATCTAGGATATATTTAAAATATTAAATATTAATTTTGATGTAAAATTCAAGTTTTGGGGATCTTAACAGGTACAAAGGAATCTAATAAGTAACTGTAGCAATTACAAAATTATTACTACATGACTTCCACCATCTGGGTTGCCATACTCTGGAGACAATTGCATGAAACAAAGCAGAAGGTGATGACTAGTTAACATAGAAGTGTAAACAGCAAGGAGAGTACATGGGAAGAAGAGATGAATTTTTATCAAAAAGCTAGGGAAGTTTTCACAAAAGAGGTAGAATTTGAGTCATACTTTAAATAATTACCAAGTAATGATGGGGCAATATAGGAGAAAAAACACATACACTAGAAAAAGAGACATGCTTGATTGACAGCATGAAGGTTCTTAAGAATAGGTCACGATTGAAGAGGCAATCTAGGTGTCCTCGTGAACATGGAGGTAGATGTCATGGAATATAAAGGCGTAAAAGAATGTGGATTTTGTGAAACTCAGAGGACTTGCCACAGCAGGCAGAGAATTTGGCTTTTCTTTATTATGCACAAGTATCAAATAATTCAACATGTGCCATAAATTTGTCACTGGAATCTGTAATTTAAAAAAAAAAAAAGTTTGAGTAATAGTTCCAAAATCGTGTCCCATAACAACTTATTTTCTAAATCTTTTTTGAGTTCCAATGGTTTTCCGTTTTTAAAGATATTGCCTTATTTGAAGGAAACCCTGGTGGCATAGTGGTTAAAGTACTATGGTTGCTAACCAAGAGGTCCACGGTTGGAATCTGCCAGGCGACCCTTGGAAACTCTATGGGGCAGTTCTACTCTGTTCTATAGTGTCCCTATGAGTTGGAATCGACTAGACGGCAGTGGGTTTTTTGGCCTTATTTGAAATAGTTTCCAAATCATTCAAAGTTTAATTGTAGCTCTATCTCTTTATGCACCATTTATTTCAGTGACGGAATTTTTTTGCTCCACGAATTCATAAAATAACTTTTGCGTTGTCTTCAACATATGTCTGTTTTGCAGCCATGAGAGAAGAAAGTGTGACTTACTCTGAGTTGCGACTTCAAACTTCCTCCCAGCGGCGGCGAAGAACACCTGAAGTATCTGGAACCAAAGGGATCAAGTGTTTTGAACCTATGGGTACATGGCTTTCTCATGTTTGTTTTATTTTACTTCATATTTTCAAACAATGCCTAAAATATGTATTAAACACTAGAACTACACACGTGGACTCTGACACATAAATAAACAAAAATATAATCTTAAAATGCAGATTATGACTTTTAAAAATTACACCACCATCAACATGATCTTTAGATGCAGAAAGTAAATGCTTTTCAAGCGAGTAAATATTTTTGCATAAAGTGATTTTATTTACCACATTTATTCTCTATATCAGAATCCCAATGGGGTGGAATAATGAGTAATTTGAGAAATACAGAAAATTAATCAATCATTGATTCATCCCTTCTATGAATTTGTAGTTATTTGTCTTATTTATTTAGTTTTCAAAAATATACCTGCCATCATCACATGTTCAAATTTTTTTTTTCATTCAGCATTTTACCATTACTCTGTTTCTATTTTACTTCTTTAATTTCATTTTTACCTTTTACCGGCCGTACATGGTTATAGGCATTTTGGGCAATAGCCCTATCATTTGAGGTTATAGACCTTTTGGGCAATAGCCCTATCATTTGAGTTGTTGTTTGCCTCCGTATTTTAACTGATATCAATAGCACAGTGATGAGCTCTTTGTACAACCAACCTTTTGAATGTCTAAGTATTGAACTAATTCTGTAGGAGAGATTTCCACTAGTGTAAATACCTAAGTGTATGAACAATATTCTGGTTCTTGTTGCATATTGATAAAATGACTTTTTATGATTGTATATTTATCACAGCAACAAAATAAATAAAATAAATTAATAAAAAAGTTCAAATCTCTAATGCCAGTTGTCTCTGTATTTTCTTTTAATTTTTTTTTTTAACATTAATCCACACATATAGAAACTGGAGTATATGGAATTAAGCATTTTACCTCAAGATGTTGGGGGAAATCAAGAACCTCTCAAGGTCTCAGGTTCAGTTAACTGGCAATAACTGTTGGGTTCCAATAGGTCTCACAGTCCACGCTTGGCAGAGCTGATGACTTATTTTTTAAAGTTAGAAAGTTCCAAAAAGGGAAAAAGAATTATATCAATAGACCTATCAAAAATAATATTTGGATTAATTTTCTAACCATTTTTATATTGATTTGTGCGTGTACATATATTATGTATATATTCATATACTCGCTTTCTCTCTCTTTCTATATATATGTATAAAATGAAAACCACACCTATTGCCATCGAGTTGATTCTGACTCATAGCAACTTTATAGGACGGAGTAGCAGTGCCCCACAGGGTTTTCAAGGACTTGTCAATGGATTCAAACTGTCAATGTTTTGGTTAGCAGCCAACCTCTTTACAACTGTGCTTTAATATACGTGTGTGTATACATATATAATATACATATATACACATACACATTTACATACAAATACAAATATACACATATATATCTTTTAACAAGATTAATAACTTTACTTATGAAATTATTTCTGGATTATTCTAAAGTGGCCATTTATTACTGATATATAGAAAAATGTAGATTCATATTTATATATTTATGAAATTAGAATGTTACACATTGTAAATATAAAATGTGAATAATATTTCTCTATATGGTAGGCAGTTTTCAAAAAATAATATTGTTCTGTACACAATTATGTATTCTTGACACTTTCTGAATATAATACACTTGCATTCAATTATGTTACTTTTCTTGTTTTTTGATATATAAGATTTTGCTTTTTCTCTTCATTTTTGTTTATTACAATTATTATCATTTGGTATTGTAAATCACAATGAAAATTCATCCTTGTAAATAATCATACTGTCTTTCTCATTATCTCCTTTGAGTAAATTTGTAGAAAAATTTTGGTTCAAAGAATACACACATAAGGCATGAAAATCAGCATTTTCTTATCTCAAGATTTTTCCCATATTTTAAATTTTATTTCGGTTTTCATTTTAATGGCCACATAATACTCTATAACATGTATCTATTATAATTTATCTAATGCTTTTTAAGTGTTGAATATCTGTTTTTTTTAAATTTTTGCACCTTCACAATTTTGAATAAACAATTTGTTTTGGAAATCTTAGGACAGGAAACTTTGTTCCTATTTATAAATATTAAATTCCATTTCCATAATCGGTAACAATTTATAAACACACATACAGTGTATAATTTATTATGCTTTCAAAGGCAGAGTAGTAAAATTTGTAATCTTTTATAAATGACAAATTACAACTTAACTGTATATTTACTTTTATATAAAAGAAAAATAATTTTTTTTCCCCTTTGGCCATATGAACTTTCTCTTTGTAGAATAAGGTAGCCAAGCCCAGTATCCGTTTGTTTGTCGGAATTTATCTCAATTTCAAATTCCTATATTTAATTTTTATCTTCTTTTTTTCTGTTTGTTTACTGTGGGAATACTAATACTAACTACTTAACAGCATTACAGGAGGGTTAGAGGAGATAACGATAAGAATTCCAACCAAAAGAGTTTTCAGTCAAGTCATAATAACCTTCACATTGCTAAGTCCCCATTGACCATTTCTCAGACGTAACCTTACTTTACTTGGCTTCCTTGCTGACTACACGTGTTTCTGGTTTAACTGAATGTTTATTGATTATAGTTTTTCATGGTTATTTTTTGCCCCCTACATAGTCCCTGTGTACCCTAAGTTCAATTTTTTTTTTGTAAGTTATTAACAATCTATCATTTTGGTAGGTCTCAAACAATGTCCACTGTCCTTCGAGTCTCTCTTGCTCTTAAAAAATGGACGTAAAAGCAATGAATGAACTTAACTGTAGGGTAAATTCCAAGTCTCGATAACATTGTTCAGACTGGTCATTTCTCAAAAAAAAAAAAAAAAAACTCCAATATCATGTTTTGTACCATTCTTTCATGTATTCATTCACATACCAAGTAGTTATTGAGTGTTGACCAGGTGCCAGATACTCTTCTATCTCTTTGGTATAAAACAGTGAAAAAAAAAAAAAAGTACATACCTGAACTGATCCTGATTCCCCTCCAGAGAAAGGAGACAGAAAACAAACATGGGCATAATGAATAAGTAAATTGTAAGCATGGCCATGGAAATTCTGAAAGCATATTGTAGGATAATATAAAAACTCCCAGAATTTTCTATATCTGCCCTGGTGGCATAGTGGTCAAGAGCTATCTATGGCTGCTAACCATAACGGTCAGCAGCTCAAACCCCCCTGGTGCTCCTTGGAAACTATGGGGCAGTTCTACTCTGTCCGATAGGGTCGCTATGAGTTGGAATTGACTCGATGGCAATGCGTTTTGGTTTGGGCCTGTGGTTCTGGAGATTTTCAGCTCACTTCATCTGTGAATAATTATTTTTTCCCCCTTCAGCTCCTGAGGGAGCTGAGATAATTTCTTTCTGGCTTGTAGCAGGGATGGGCAATTGCAAATATGGTTTTTTGTTGCTTAACCCTCACCTTTCCTCAGTATAGTACACCTCAATGCTTTAAAAAAATGACCTGGGGTTTGAAGGACAAATCCATTTGGTTTTGGTTCTAATCTTCAGATACTTGGGTTTCATTTTTTCTTATTCTGCACAATAAGAGCGAACATTTGCTGAGTATTTACATTCTAAGACACAAATATCTGTTGTCACTATTCTGTTCTTGTCTCTTCCATTCTTTGATACTTTGTTTTATACCATTTTACTCCCTTAAAGCCAAAAAAAGAAAAAGGCCTTTGCTGTCAAGGGGATTGTGACTCATGGGCACTGCATGTGTTGCACAGTAGAAGTACTCCACAGGGTTTTCTTGGCCGTAGTATTTATGCCAGGCCTTTCTTCCACAGTGCTGCTGGCAGCTGTGAACTGCCAACATTTAGGTTACTAGTTGAGCACTAACCATTCATGCCATCCAGAGACTTACCATTAGTTTAGAGAGGTTTTGTGACGAGAAAATCACAAGAGGTTTGGGTATTAAAAATCCTGAGGGGATTTTTAAATCTTTTCTTCTTAGTGAATTCTAATAAGAAATAAATAAATAAATTCATAAATTGGAAGATACTCTGATTCTAAACTTTCTGACCTCCGAGTATGTGTATGTGTCTGTGTGTGTGTGTCTGTTTGTGGTATATGAGTGTGAACCTATAACAGAAATGGGAAGATATTCTGGTTCTAGCTTTTTGAGCTTTGCCTCTCCTGGCTGATCTAAATGAGGCAGAGACAGGAAACACAGAAATGAGAGGCAGTAAAACCAACCACTTTGTGCAAAAAAAAAAAAGAAAAAAAATCTGCGGAAAATACAGACATGTAGCTCTGGGCTTGATTTGAAATATATTGCCCATCTGCTCTGGAGCAGGACTGCCTGAGTTTCAAATTTAAGTGACCTTGGACAAATTACTTGGCCCCACTGGACCTCAGTTTTCTCATCTATCAAGGATCTTCATAGCATATTCCTTATGAAGTCATTTTGATAATCATGAATTAGTATGTGAAAAAGGTTTAAATTGTATTTTACACAAAGTGAATATTTATCATTAAAATAGAAGTCTGCATAGAAAATATATTATTCTAAATAGATTTACCTTTGTCTATTTTTTTGGTATTTTCCAAATATATTTTGTAGATAACTATGATGTTCAAACATATAAAAAAAGATTCTCACTTCTCTGGTGCTAATCATAGGGTTCGTTTTACAAAAGTGCAGTGAGAATTTCCTGTTTTGTGATATCCGGAACATTTTAGAAGCTGGTCATTTTACAGCTCCTTGCTCATACTACACATATGTGGCTCACCAACAGGTGATCAAGAACATTATTTAAATATGCAATTTTTCTTTTAAATTTCCTCATCTGCGTCTTTGAATTCCATAGCCTCCAGCTCAACTCTGATCCAGCGGCGCTCTTCTCCAGACAGCACTCATCTGGGCCTTCCCTGAATCAGCCTTGGAGCATCATTTCTCATGGCAGGTATGCATTTCCCCAATAAGATTATACAGATATTACATGTCCAGGAAAGATATCTCGGGGACATGACTAGTATCAGGGCAGAGCTTTAAGAGAAATAGGCATAAATGCAGTGGACGTTTTTAGGCTAGCCATGTGGCTGTACTTCCCACATTGATTTTAATTTTCTGATTATAAGCTCTCTAATCTAGAAAACATTTTGTGATGCTCTTTTAACAGGTTTTAAGAGTGGTTTCTGTTAGAGGTACCCCTAGATTCTGAAAAAGAACTAAATTTGTGTGTTTAAATGGTGATCAACATAATTCTATCACAAAAATAGAGAATGCCAAATATTAATGACACCTTGTTTCAAAGTGTTTATTAAAAAACTGACCATTAGTGTGTGATATCCAAAGATCACCCCAATTTAGAATTTGACTCATTATACTGTTGTTAATTAAAACCACAGTCTTTGGGGGTGTGCTGACGTTAATGCAGGATCACCTAAGATTGATTCTGTATTAACATGGGATGATTTGTTCTAGGGGAAAGTCCGTAAGCAAATAATTTTGGGTATTAGAAAATGTAAAGTTCTTGTAACGAAGGTTGTTTATGTGTCAAACTCAACGTAGTGGAATACAAATCCAGCCCTGCAGGGTATTTAGCCACGCATTGGTTGTGGAACGTCTCCAACCAGGTCCAGGGGGCTCCTGTCTCATCTCTTTGCTATAATATCTCCACAGAGCTATGAGCAGGGAGACATTTCTCAGGGCAGAGCCTGCATTAAGATTAGCAGAAGGACACACTCCAGATAGTGTTATTGTCCGTGACAATGACAGAAAGTGTTAAAGGAAAGACTCTGGGCCTAGACACACATTACTTTGATATCTTAGTCAAAGAATGGATACATACCCACTTTGACACTGTGAGAAAATAATGTTCCTCTTGAACCCTCAGTTTTCTCATCTACCTAATGGCAATCATACTTTCCACTTTTTTATTTTGTTGACAGAATAAAACTAAATGTCTGTTATGTAAGGTCATAAAACAGAAGCTGAGCCTATTGATCTCTTCTTACTATAGAAGCTTCTTTACCAATTTAAAAAAAATAGTGGTAAATTTGCTTTACTGTCTTTTAGAGATGGAGAGGATAGCACAGAAAACGTATGGATAGTCTCACTGAAGAATAAAGTACACCGCATAAAAGCCTTGGCCTCAGATGGAGTCCTGAGTTGAATGCCTTTATCTTTCAATATTTCATTGTCAAAAAACAACTGTGTTATAAAATCAAAAAAATTTTGAGAATCTCTCTAATTGGCTTCTGTTTTTAAAAGCTTTACTCCCTTTCTTTGTTCTTTAAGTCTTTGCCTATCTCTCTTTTTCTAGTTTTTCAGACCACTCCATGGAGGTTGATTTCTGGAATCTTAGGAGGAATATGTCTTTTGCTGATGGCTATCTTGGCTATTTTATTGAATAATTGGCAAGTTTCTCTAGACAAGTATTGATATAGATCAGAACCATGATAAAACCGTTTAGTAATAAAGATTTTATTTTACTAATGTGTAATATTTTGTTATCTCATGGCTTCACTTAAGTCTCTACCAAATTAAGTAAATTTCTCATTGTTTCTTATAGCATTTTCTCCAGGACTCATCATAGAACTCCAGGAAGGTAGGCTCCAAACTACACTCATAGCAACTTTATAGGACAGGGTAGAACTGCGCCACAGGGTTTCCAAGGCTGTAATCTTTATGGGAACAGACTGCCACATCTTTGTTTGGCAGAGCATCTGGTAGGTTCAAATGACCAACATTTCAGGTTTTAGTTAGCACCTTGCACTTTAACCGCTGCACCACCAGAAAACCTTCAAAGCACTTTATTCTTTTCTGAATCAGGAAATATGTTAAAATGCTTTCTCCATTGAAGACTATCTTTGATCTTGTTACCCTGTTTATACTGCAGAGCTCAGCTTTGGGATCTCTTCTTAAAAAATTTAAAAAAAAGAAAAGACTTTTGTAGTTTTCTCCTATTGCATGTCCTTCTACATGCTGTCTTAATGTAATGAATTTATTTTGTATACTTACCAAAGGTATCATTAAATGTAATTAATAAATGATTGGAAATTACATAATTCTGACTCCAGCTCTAGAATATAACTCTAGGGAGAAAGAGATCATTTCTCACTTGGTCACATTAACTTTCTTTGAACATAGCATGCTGTGGTGTAAAAATATATAGTAGATTCTCAGGGAATATTTGTGGAAAATATGAATAAAGCACAAATGATTTTTTTAATAATTTTTATTGTGCTTTAAGTGAAAGTTTACAAATCAAGTCAGTCTGTCACATATAAGCTTATATACACCTTACTCCATACTCCCACTTACTCTCCCCCTAATGAGTCAGCCTGCTCCCTCCTTCCAGTCTCTCCTTTTGTGACGATTTTGCCAGTTTCTAACCCTCTCTACCCTCCTATCTCCCGTCCAGACAGGAGATGCCAACACAGTCTCAAGTGCCACAAATGATTTTTGAATGAGAAAATAGCACTGAAATTTTTAAATGTTCAGAGCCGTCAATCATGTTTTATTTTTTCTCTTAGACTCCGACTGCTGTTCTTGTCCAGAAAAGTGGATTGGGTATCGATGCAGCTGTTATCTTATTTTGAATGAAGAAAAAACTTGGGCAGAAAGTAGAAATTTCTGTGCTTCTCAGAATTCCAGTCTGCTTCAGCTGAAAAGCAGAGATGAATTGGCATGTACTTTATTTTTGTTTCCCACATTTTTTTTTTAACTTAGAAAAATATAGCATCAAAATGAGCTGAACGCTTTGACTCAAGTCTTTAGTCAGAAAGTCCATGGATGGTTACATTTTGTCAAAAATAAACAACTCAGAACACCATTAACAGATTACTATGTAGGTTTAATGGTAAATTTGCAAATTGGGGCAATACACAACTTACTGTGGAAATGAGTGCTCCGATTAATACAAATTTCAAAGTGCTTATCTACAATTTTATTAGTAACTTTGAGCAAAAAACCTGTGATAAGCTGATGAGTGTGCCAGAGTACATCAATCCTGTAAGAGAGCAGTATGTGCTGCAACGTCATCAAAGCTGAAATAGAAGCCTTGCTAAGACAGTCACAGAATCAGTGAGCCAGAGTTATAAGTCCTGTGGACTCTTGGAAGCAGGCCATGTTCATTCATCTTTGTGTGTTTCAGTGAGCCTGATCACCTAGGTGCAATTATGTGAAACAAGGCAAGCTGCTTCTAAAGGGGAGTTATAGTTTAAGACATACTATAGGCATGAAAACTATATATATATATATGATTATATCAAAAAACCCAAATCAAACCCAGTGCCGTCGAGTTGATTGCAACTCATAGCGACCCTATAGGACAGAGTAGAACTGCCCCATAGAGTTTCCAAGGAGTGCCTGGTGGATTCGAACTGCCGACACTTTGGTTACTAGCCCTAGCGATTAACCACTATGCCACCAGGGTTTCCTATGATTATATAGCACATAGATTTCTAACATTTAATAAGATGACCTTTAGTGTTGTGGGTAAGAGAACTCTATTCTCATAAAGTAAAATTTATGATTTTCTTTCACAATTTGATAAATGATCTATTAATTCCCTTTACCTTGAAACAATCATTAAAAACCTGATAAAAATCCTCAAAGATTTATATCATGGGGATAAAAATCAGGATGGTAGATAAAGTGCAAAAAACTTTTCAGGGAAAAGTCAAAGAAGAAATGTGAGATCACGACTTTTACTCATCAAGGAACCAACCTAACGACTGTACTCTTTAGTTCTTTTAATTGAGTTTAATTTCTTTTGGAATTTTCTAGCTTTAGTCATATATCTGGGATGTACTGTGGAACCAAAATATTGGCTATTGAATGGTACAAAAGGTTTGAACTCAACTAGTAATCTAAATGTTGGTGTTTCAAAACCAACCAGTGTGGAAGAAAGCCTTGGCAATCTTCTTCCATTAAGATTACAGCCAAAAAAATTCTATGGAGTAGTTCTACACTGTAACACAAGGGGTTGCCATTACTTAAAATTGACTCAATAGCAACTAGCAGGAAAACAGCATCATAAAAATTCCCCCTTTCTTAACAAAAAGTGAAAATTTCTCTAGCTGTATGCAGAACCTGGGCAGAGTATAGGTTCAGTAGATTATATCCATATTTATCCCTTAAGGTACTTTTCATTTGCAATCAAACTTCAGTGGTGATCCTCTATGAAGAAAGTGTTCCATGAAAACTCTGACTCCCGTTATAGCATATTGCAGTCCACAGTGAAGTGAGATTTTGTGGTATTGTTTTTTTCTTTGTAAACAAATAGATCTGATAAAAGAAATATGAACCCTATGACTGTACCTTCTAAATTAGAAGTTAAAAATGAATTTGGTTTGTGTGATTGATAGGCCATGTCTATTAATTAATCCCAGAGTAGCTTCAAGTTAGCTTAATATGTCTGTCTCTGTTTCCAAGCAGGATTTTTTGAACTACCATCGACAGTTTTACCGGCTTGGGATCTCTTATAATGAAACACATGGCACTTGGTTGTGGGAGGACGGCTCTACTCCCTCTCAGGATCTGTAAGTTTCTGGTAGTCAGATACCTTTTCTGTTCTCTGTGACTTAATACTTGGATCTCATCAGCACAGGTACCACCTAGGTGCACTACAACAAAGGTAAACTGTCCAGGCCACAAGATGACAGAAAAGAGAATGGTGCAACTAAATACAATTTTAGCCCAACTCAGAAATTCCAAGTCCTTGCTCAAGTGATATGAAAGTTGATGTAGTTATGTCAATGAAGAACTTTTAATATATGACTTTTTGGTTTTTTTGTTTGTTTGTTTTGCTTTGGTACAAACACATAGTATGTGCATGCATACAATCTTGCATACATAGAGGAAACCCATGAAAGTGGTATATGCTTTATTCTGATGGTGTCCAAATTTGTGAGCCTTCTCCCATATTTCAAATATTCTCACATTGTCATTGTTGTTGTTAGGTGCTATCGAGTTAGTTCTGACTCAGAGCAACCCTATATACAACAGAAGGAAACACTGCCCAGTCCCGTGCCATCCTCACAATCATGGTTAAGCCTGAGTCCATCATTACAGCTACTGTGTCAATTCATCTCGTTTTTAAGTGCCTTCCAACCTGAGGGGCTCATCTTCCAGCACCATGTCAGGCCAGTGTTCTGCTATTATTCATAAGATTTTCACTGGCCAATTTTTTTAGAGGAAATTGCCAGGTCCGTCTTCATAACCTGTCTTAGCCTGGAAGCTCTCTTGAAACCTCTTCACCATGGGTGACCCTGCTGGTATTTGAAAGATGTGTGGCATAGCTTCCAGCATCACAGAAACACACAAGCCATCACAGTATGACAATCTGACAGATGAGTAGTGGATCCTGGGCTTATCTTCTATATTCGTGTAGTCTTTTCATATCATTGTTACTTCTAAACATGGGACTTGCAACATCACGCAGAGACAAATTGCACACTTTGATTTGTCTTCCTAGGCTAGATTAGCCAATACATCTTTGAACAAAATATAAGTAAAATATATCATACATAAAAGCCATTAAAGACAACAGAAATTACAAAGAATCAAAAAAATCCCTGGCCTCGATCCTATGATTATTGAGGAGATGACTCATTTTTATGTAACTTTGTACTCTGAAATCATAAAAATTGTGGTTGTTAAATGAAAAACATAATAAATGAATGCCTTAGTGTATTATTATGTCATTCCAACACTTAAAAATTCTATTGTTTAATCAAAAACAACATTATCCTAAGCATTCTCATTTCTTTTTCTTACATGTCAACATTTTCTTCTTCGTTGCAGATTTTCATTCTTTCAAACTTTAGACCCAAAGAAGTGCATAGTGCATAGTCCAAACAAAGAGATATTGGATGAACCCTGTGGGGGGAAAAGGCCTTATATCTGTGAGCAACAGCTTCTTTAAGTGTTTCTTGGGATGTGGTGGGGCCAGGGGGGCTGGGAGTTATAATGCAGGTCCAGGATTAATGAGATTAGTATCTTCATCTCTTACATTGGTAGAGATTATTTACTTCTGGGGTCTGTAAAATGTTGACATTTACTTCTTTTCATACATTTTACATGTATTTGAAGCCACGTGCTTTAAAATTGTTAAAATGTCTGTGCCTACACCTGAAATTATAATGCATCAATGTAAAGACTTTTGAAAACATTTTTATTTACATTATTGTGTGAATTTGATGAATTTTTTACATTATTGTATGGATTTTTAATACTAAATTTTATGTACTTTTATTTATATATTCTTGCAAATTCTCTCTGTAAAAATGTAAATAAATTTGACTTAATATTGAATAATATATATCAATCTCATTTTAGTTCTCTGTACTCACCACCCAGTGCCCTCGAGTCGATTCCAATTCATAGCGACCCTATAGGACAGAGTAACATATTAAATTGGGAACTCTCATTCTCACCTCACTTTTCTGAAAGTAAAAATAAGTCTAACGCTCTGTGTTAGTTTTTTCTGAACACATACATACATGTATACATATACACACACAAACATACATATATAGGTGTGTGTACATATATATATATATATATATACACACTCAGATATATATGCAAATGCTGGTGGCATAGAGGTTAAGAGCTACGGCTTCTTAACAGAAGGTTGGTAGTTCAAATCCACCAGATGCATCTTGGAAACCCTATGGGCAGTTCTACTCTGTCCTACAGTTTTGCTATGAGTCAGAACCGATTCAACGGCAAAGGGTTTTATATATACATATATATATGTATGTGTGTGTGTGTGCGTGTGCGTGTGTAAATTTAGAGATGAAAGTGCTATATGTCAGCGTTTTCATATGTACCACTGAAGGGAACACGTTTCCATTTTATACTTAGATGGTTATGGAGTTTACAAGACATTTTCCAGGGTAACATGACCCATAAATCCACAGATTCCAGTATATTTATCCCATAATCAATCACAGGCAAAGGGTTGGACTGCACGTAAAACAATCTGTAGGTGAGGACTCTGTCTGTGAAAAATGAGTGTTTGCTGAGGTTTGTTATTGACAAGTATACAAAGACTCTTAACCAGGTCACAGCACTTCTTTCTTTCCTAGGAGTCCCTTCCCTAGCCTAAAAGGAGAGAAGAATTTTCAGCCCAATGCAGGCAATATCCTTTTAATCTGCAAATGGGAAACTTTGCCAAACACTGAGATCAAAATAAATTTATCATTTGAGACTATTGAGATAAGTATTGTTAATATTTTCTGAAAAATGTTGTTATAAATAGGCAGACAATGAAAAGACACCAGATGTCACCGTAGATGTATTAGGTGGACCTCAATTTCCTTCCCCCAGGTCTTTGTGCAGGCTTGAATGACACTCTAGTTATTGGAGTCACCATTTGTCTTGAACAAGGGCACCAGATAAGTAAGAGATCACAGGAAAGACAGAATATGGTGACCTTCGGTGGACACTAGAGGAGGGGATGAAACTTAAGAGAGATGATCTTGCATCTTTGGGAAGGACACATAAAGTTTCAAAAATAAATTTAGATAAGGATTCAAACTTGGCTTGCAGTTTTGAAAGAATTAAAGGAAGAAATAAAAAATGAGAACAAATATATACATAACCCACTGCTGCCAAGTAGGTTCCAACTCACAGTAAACCTATAGGGTTTCCAATGCGCTGTATGAAAGTGGATTGCCACATCTTTCTTCTGCTGGGCTGCTGGTAGTTTCTAACTGCTGACCTTTCAGTTAGCAGTCAATGGCTTTAACCACTATGCCACCAGGACTTCAGAGATACACAATGTGTATACTTAAATGTGTATGAGTATATGTGTGTGTGGGTATGTAAAACCAAACCCATTGCCATGAAGGTCATTCTGACTCATAGTGACATTATAGGAATGGGTAGAACTGTCTCATAGGGTCTCCAAGACTGTAAATCTTTACAGAAGCAGACTGCCACATCTTTCTCCTTTGGAGCACAGCTGGCAGAACCACCAACCTTTCAGTTAGCAGGCAAACGCTTAATCACTGCACCACCAGGGCCTGAGAGAGAGAGAGAGAGAGAGAAAGGCAGTGAGAAAGGAGAGGTCCTGGGTGTGCAATTCTAAAATGATACACGTGGGGACACCATAAGTCAGAATTGACTACATGGCAAATGGTTTTTTACATATGTATACATATATATATGTGGGGTGTGTTTGTGTGTGTATGTGTATATATGTAACATGAGCCTAGAATTCTTCTACTGGAAATGTCTTTGCTGACTTTTTTACTTCTGAGTCAATGGCCTACAGAAAGAATGAATGATTTAAATATCACAAAGCATGGTTCTGAAAAATTGGAATAATGCCCTCAAAATAACTGATCATGATAGTGTTAAAAGTATAGTAAAGTCATGGACTGAATTATGTCCCCCCCTAAAAAGTGTGTATCAACTTGGTTAGGCCATGATTCTCAATATTTTGTGATTGTCCTCCATTTTGTGATTGAAATTTTATGTTGAGAGGATTAGGTGGGATTGTAACACAACCCTTATGCAGGTCACCTCACTCATTCAAGGTAAAGGGAATTTCCCTGGGGTGTGGCCTGCACCACCTTTTATCTCTCAGGAGATGAAAGGAAAACAAACAGAGAGGGGGGACCTCATTCATTCTACCTAGAAAGCAGCACCTGAAGCAGAGCACATCCTTTGGACATGGGGTCCCTGCACCTGAAAAGCTCCTCGACCAGAGGAAGATTGAGGACAAGGAGCTTCCTCCAGAGCCCACAGAGAAAGAATGCTTTCCCCTGGAGCTGATGCCTTGAATTTGGACTTCTAGCCTACTTCACTGTGAGGAAATAATTTTCTTTTTGCTAAAGCCATCCACTTGTGGTATTTCTGTAATCCAGCACTAGATGACTAAGACAAGTAATAGTCCCTCTGTGTGTCTGTTCTGTCACAATTCTCACAAATTTGTTACATCCAAATACAAAAGCTATAGGCAAAATCTTAAGCTCCTACTAATTAATACTTTTTTATATTGCCAAGAAAAATGAGCAAAATTAGGCAGCTTTTTGCTGTTTTGCTGTTGTCCAGCACAAAAACCAAGAAAGGGTAGATTTTGGGTATATACATACCATGAAATACTATGCAATGATAAAGAATAATAACTAGGGTCAGAAAGATAACATGGGTAAATCTGGAGGACATTTTGCTGAGTGAAATAAATCAATCACAAAAAAGCAAATGTTGCATGGTACCACTTTGTAAAAATTCAAGAATAGGTTTACACACAGAAAGCAGTGTTCTTTCATGGCTATCAGTGAAGGGAGGGGAGAAAGGGAGAATCACTAAATAGTAGACACATGTTAATTCTGGTAAAGGCAACAGAAAATATTGGAGAAGTCAGCACGAAGTGACCAAGGTAAGTGAAGACACTGAGGGATACTTAAGAGGAAAGGACAACTATGGTAGATGCTATAACATACACAATTCTGCAACAACAGTAATGACAACCAACAACTTGTGAGTGGTTATACAGGTAGATATGTATGCTACATAGGTGTGGAGGGTGTATGGGGGTACATGTACATGCATAAATAGGTACAGTTGTGAGCATTTGTCTATACATATCTGCATCTGCTGCATATACATTCATACATATAATAGAGCACATAGAAGGCACAGTTACAGGAACTTTTTAGACATAAATCCAAACACGTCATGGGACTAAGTTACTGGACTTGAAGGCTAAGGACCATAGACTTGGGGGACAACTAGGTCAATTGGCATAACCCAGTTCATAAAGATAATGTTCTACATAGTTGTTTGGTGAGTAGTGTCTGGGATCTTAAAAGCTTGCAAATGATCACCTAAGATACAGCTGTTGGTCTGTTCCCATCTGGAGCAAAGGAGAGTAAAGGAAACAAAAGACTCCAGGAAGCAATTAGTCCATAGGACTAATGGCCCACATGAACCACAGCCTCCTCTAGCCTGAGACCAGAAGAACTAATAGTGCCTGGCTACCACCAGTGAATACTCTCCCCAGGCATACAATGCAAGATCCTGATTAGAATGGGAGAAAAATGTAGAACAAAACTCAGATTTTCAAAAAAAAAAAAAAAAAAAGACCAAATATACTGAACTGATAGAGACTGGAGGAACCCCTGAGACTATCACCTTAAGACACCCTTTTAACCTGGAACTGAAGCCACTCCCAACATTACCTTTCAGCCAAATAGTAGATTGGCCTATAAAATAAACAATAATACCAATGAGGAATGTGCTCCTTAGAACAATCAACCATACAAGACCAAACAGGCATCATTTGCCTAAAAGCAAAGATGAAAAGTCAAGGAGGGTCAGGGAAATTGGAGGACTAGAAATGGGGAAGGCAGGATGGCAATGGGGAGAATGCTGACATGTTGCTGGGATAGCAACCAATGTCATGGAAAAGATTGTATATAGATTGTTGAATGGGAAACGAATTTGCTGTGTAAATATTCACCTAAAACAATAAAATATTTTTAAAAAGGGGGGTAGATTTCAGATTAGGCAAAGAATCATTAGTAAACATCATGTGTCTCAACTTGGATTTGCATAAAGGCTAGATAAAGGAAATTTCATATTCACGTTCTTCGATAAGAATCTAGATTTTGGCAATTATGGTGGTTGAGTAAAAGGATCTTTATAAACACAATGTACACAAATTAAAAGATGGAAAAACTTTTTATTTCAAGGAGGCTGAGAAATCAAGCCACAAATCTTGTTTTTGTTGTTGTTGTTGTTGAAGGTGAAAAGCTCATCTTTACAAAAAGGTTCATCTATACGAATAGTAAAAAACCAAACCAGTTATTGTTGGAGACTTGGTGACGAAGTGCTTAAGAGTCACGGCTGCTAACCATAAGGTCAGCAGTTCAAATCCACCAGCTGTTCCTTGGAAACCCTATGGGGCAGTTCTACTCTGTCCTATCGGGTCACTATGAGTCAGAATTGACTCAACGATAATGGGTTTGGTGTTTGGTTTTGGTTAGTTATCACCAAGGTGATTCTGACTCATAGCGATCCCATGTGTATCAGAGTAAAACGGTACTCCATAAGATTTTCAATGGCTAATTTTTTGGAAATAGATTGCCAGGCCTTTCTTCCAAGGTTTACGTGGGTAGACTTGAACTTCCAGGCTTTCACTGAGCAACCAAGTGTGTTAACATTTTGCACTCCATAGGACTATTATAATGCTTAAAAAAAAAAAAAAACTTATTTTGAGAATGAATGGTAGATGGTATGTCAGAGACTAAGTTATAGATCAAAGGTTCCTGCACTCAAGACACACAGTTTACCTACCTATTTTACATTTGAAATTCCCACTAATGTCCTCTTTGAAAGACATTAGTGTTAACTGAAATAACAGAATATTATCTGAATGAGATAACACAATAAACAATACAATAACGAACATACTAGTAAAAATATGGTTTATTAGAACAGCTACATTCATGTCCAAAGGATCTTAAGAGGCTGAAACATTGGAGAGTAAGGTGTTGATAGAAGATTTCAAGCCAAAGTGAGTGAAGTATTGAAGTGTGGGCTTAAACCAGGTATTTTAGGCTGGGTTCTAGAGAGAAGCAAAACCAGTGAAGATATTTTATATATATATATATATATATACATACACACACACACACACACATATATATATATGAAATTCTAGTGGCACAGTGGATAAGTGCTATGGCTGCTAACCAAAAGGTCAGCAGTTTGAATCCACCAGGTGCTCCTTGGAAATTCTATGGGGCAGTTCTACTTTGTCCTATAGGGTCGCTATGAGTCAGAATTACTTCAATGGCAACAGGTTTGGTTCTTTTTGGTTTATATATATAGAGAGAGAGAGAGAAATTTATATCAAGGAAATGGTTCACATGGCTGTAGAGACTAGAAAGTCCTAAGCCCATGGGTCAGGCTGGAGGATTCTCCTGACTCATGTAGCTGAGATCTACAGGTCAGAAAACATGCTTCCGGCTCACAGATTGTGGAGGCTGACAAATCCCAAGATTGGAAGGTAAGCTGCTAGCTCAAGTCCCAAGAACTGGAGGTTAGATGAACAGAACAGGACTCAGCTGGAGGATCCAGAGTGAGCAAAGGTCAGCAAGCTTTGGCAGAAAGTCCACATATATTGAATGCAGGCCACACCTCCAAGGAAATTCCCTTTCAACTCATTGGCTGCTCATAGTAGATCTCACCATGAAGGTGATTACATCATTACATAGGTGTTGAACTATATTGTAACTGCCAAACCACCGAGAATCATGGCCCAGCCAAGTTGAGACACAACTGTAACCATCAGGTGAGGGAGCTTTAGAGCACAAATTTCTATGTGTATTTTTGTATACATATAACAGAAATGAGGGGTCTGGTGTTTAATTTTATGTGTCAGCTTGGCTGAGCTATGATTGCCAGTGGCTTGGCCAAAAACTAGACTAGTTGCTGCTCTATAATGTAATGACTTTGTATAATGTTATCAACCAGTTGAACGTGGTCTTTCCTTAGATTATTGTCTGCCTTCAGACTATGAATAGATACTTTGTCAGATCTCACTCCCTCTTTCTCTCTCAGCTCTGTACTTTTCTCTCATCTGACCTACAGGTCTTGGGACACCAGCCTGCAGTAGTTTCCACCTGTTGCCTGACCTACAGATTTTGGACTTGCCAGCCCTCCACAATCCCGTGAGCCAGCAGAAGACTCCAGCCTGTTGCCTGATCTATGAATTTGGAGCTTTAGAGCCCCACAATTGTGTGAGCCAGTCTCTTGAAGTAAATCTCTCTCACTCTGTATACATAGGTCTCATCAGTTCCATTTCTTTGAAGAACCCTAAGACAAGGAGATACTCTGGTTCTATGTTTTTTCTTTTGCCAATCCTGGTTGATTTAATGAGGCTGGAATAGGAAATACAGAAATGAGACATGGTTAGACCAACTAGTCTGCTCAAAAGAAAAGAAATAAAAATCTACAGAAAATACAGACACAGAGAGATGGGTTTAATTTAAAATATATTGCTCGTGTGCCCTGGATCAAGATTACTTAAGTTTCTAACTTAAGTAACCTTGGACAAGTTACTTAGTCTTACTTGGCCTCATTTTTCTCACTGGTAAAGTAGGATATTTGTAGTATATTCCTTATCCAGTCCTTTTTTAAAACATATGAGTTAATATATGTAAAAAGATTTAAACTGTGTTTTGTGCAAAATGATTTTTGATTATTATTAAAATAGGAAAATTAAGTGTAGAATTTTATTGCAGTAAGTAAATTTACCTTTTGTTTGTCCATTTTTTGGATATTTTCCAAATATATATTGAAGATGACTTTGAGGTTGAAACACTAAAAGTAAAAACAAAATACAAACTCCCTCTCATCTTGTTTTCTGCTAATCAAAGGGTTTCTATTGCAAAAATACAGTGAGAATTTCCTGTATTGTGATATCTGGAACATATAAGAAGCTGGTAGTTATACTGCTTCTTGCTCAGTACTACACATATGTGGCTCACCAGTAGGTGCTTCAGGAACATTATGTAAGTACACATTTTTTTTCTTTCTGTTTCTCTCTTATAATTTCTTCATGCACAACTTTTGGATTGTTTTGCTTCCAGCCCAGCTCTGTGATCGAACACCACTCTTCCCCAACAAGCACTCCTCGCAGCTTCCCTGCATCCACCTGGGACATCATCTCTCATGGCAGGTACGTGTGCCTCCACTCAGAAAATCAACAGATAAAGGGACCCAAAACAGGCACCCCATGGACATGGCTAATTTTAGGGCAGAGCTTCAAGAGAAAGGGATATAACCGGCAGAGAATTTTTTAGTCTTTCCCTATGTCAGCACCTTCTACATTTATTTCAATTTCTTGATTCATCATTCTGTAATTTATAAATAGTCTGGAAAGCTTTTCCAACAGAGGGGTTTCTTATATGGACAAGTCTAAATTCTGAATGAGAAATGAATTCCCCGGGTTATATAATGATCAATATAATACTAGCATAGGAATAAAAAGATAATGCTAAATATAAATGATACAATTCTCAAAAGCATTTAATTTTTTTTAGCACTTGTCTTGCGACTCCCAAATCTCACCCAAACTAAGGATTTGAACATTGCACTGTTGTAACTGACATTACTCTTTGGGAGTGTGCTAAAGCCAATGCAGAATCTCCTAAAGTTGAATTGTTCAGGAAAAAGCCTATAAGCAAGTGATTTTGGGTAAGAGCAAAAAAATGGGTCGTTCTATATCATAACTCAATGTGCTGGGAAGTGAACTCAGCTCACCAGAGAATTACTGTCTACATTGGTTTTGGAATCTCTCATCCCCAGTTCCAAAGTGCTCCTCTCTCTTTGTCTTATACTAGGTCTACAGAGCTATGAGCAGGAAAATATTCCTCAAAGCAGAGCCTGTACTGAGATTAGCAGAAAGACATACCACCAATAGTGTTATTGTCAGTGACAATGGTAGAATATGGTACATGAAAGACACTGGGCTTAGACAGGATCGAATCTTATGTCTGACCTGCACACTTGCCAGCTTTGATACCTTGAGAAAACGATGTTATTCTCGGATCCTCAATTTTCTCATCTACCTAGTTGGAACCAGGCTATTTACCTTGTGATTTTTTCCAGAGAGAATAAAAGTAAATGCCTGTAATGTAAGTACATAAACAGAAGTCGGAGCCTCTTGACCTCTTTCTGCACTAGATATCTAAGTTTTTTGGCCAATTAAAAACAAAAACAAAAAAAAACTACTGTTAAATTTACTTTGCAGAGTTGGTGGAGATGAAAATGAGTGGATAATCTCACTGTGGAATAATTTACTGCACCAAAAAAAAAAAAAAAATGTTCGTATTGTAGTTTTTTTTTTTTTTAAATAACTTTTATTAAGCTTCAAGTGAACGTTTACAAATCCAATCAGTCTGTCACATATAAGTTTACATACATCTCACTCCCTACTCCCACTTGCTCTCCCCCTCTTGAGTCAGCCCTTTCAGTCTCTCCTTTCTTGACAATTTTGCCTGCTTCCCTCTCTCTCTGTCCTCCCATCCCCCCTCCAGACAAGAGTTGCCAACACAGTCTCAAGTGTCCACCTGATATAATTAGCTCACTCTTCATCAGCGTCTCTCTCCCACCCGCTGACCAGTCCCTTTCATTTCTGATGAGTTGTCTTCGGGGATGGTTCCTGTCCTATGTCAACTGAAGGTCTGGGGAGCATGGCCGCCGGGATTCCTCTAGTCTCAGTCAGACCATTAAGTTTGGTCTTTTTATGAGAATTTGGGGTCTGTATCCCACTGATCTCCTGCTCCCTCAGGGGTCCTCTGCTGTGCTCCCTGTCAGGGCAGTCATCGATTGTGGCCGGGCACCAACTAGTTCTTCTGGTCTCAGGATGATGTAGATCTCTGGTTCATGTGGCCCTTTCTGTCTTTGGGCTCTTAGTTGTCGTGTGGCCTTGGTGTTCTTCATTTTCCTTTGCTCCAGGTGGATTGAGACCAATTGATCGTATTGTAGTTTTAAATGGAATGTCTTCCTTTCCCAATGGTTCATTGGCAGACTGATTATTTTAGCACACAGAAGACCTAAAGGCTCAAATATTTCTCTACATATCTGTGTGTGGATCCTGACACTTCTGGATTTTCTCTCAGTGGTTTTGCTTTTCAGAACTACAGCCAATGCATTTCGTCTTTAAGTCTTTGCCTTTTCTCTCTTTTTCTACAGCTTTTCAGAACAATTTATGGAGCCTGATTTCTGGAGCCTTGGCAGTAGTGTGCCTTTTGTTGATGGCTACTTTGGGAATTTTATTGAAAAATTGTAAGTTTTTCTAGGCATCATGTAAAGATCAATGCTATGATAAAACTATTTAATAATATAATAATATATGATGCATTTTGCTAGTGTGTAATATTATATCATGGATACACTTAAAACTGTACTTAATTACATAAATTCCTAATAATTTCTTATAGCATTTGCCACAGAAAGTACTCTGCCAACATCTTCTCCAGGATCCACCCTAGAACCCCAGAGAGGTAGGCTCCAATGTTTGAAAATACTCAGTTTGGTAGAATTTTAAATTAGACAGTTTCTTGTGTTTTTTTTTTTTTACAAAGAGGAGCGTGATGGCATATCACATATAGTAATATTAGTTTATTTCCCTAATTTTAGGACAGTCTCGCTCCACAGTTCTCTAATGTAAGAATGATTCAATTACATTCAAAGCACGGCATTTATATGTAAAAGGAATAAAGATAATAATAGCGTGAAATAAAAGATTTCTGTCCTCTATGAATGCACATTATTAACTAACAAGTTATAAATAAACTACAGTAAATATCACAGTTAACCCTAACTCCCTGCCTGTGTCTGCTCATAGCCCTTACTTTCCGATGAAAATCCATCCTCTACGCACCTTTCCTTGCGTCATTATTTACGTCTCAGAATACAGCGCCCAGGTTTCTGCAGTTATAAAATCTACTTACACAGTAAGAGCCAGCTTAAAGCACAGTTTCCGAATGAATATACTTTCTCCCAGTGCACTCCAAGTTATCTCTCCTTCTGTGACCACATGGCATTTAATTTATCTCTTATGCAATTTCAGCGCCATTTATTTGGCTAACACGCAAGTATCTACAATATGTCATGTCTTTTGTTACCGAGGATAAGGAATTTTGAGGACATTATCACTGCTAAACTCTATTATCAAACTTCATACCAATTGTTTTGTTTCTCTTCATTTTTGGGAAAAAAAAAATCCAAAACATCAGATTCTCATCAGTATTTTTGTTGACTCAGGAAATATGATAAAATGCTTTCCTCTTTTAAATCATCTCCCTTTGATCTGGTTAACTCCTGTTTGTACTGCGTAGCTCAGCTTTTGGTCACTTCCTCAAAACAGATTCTTTTAACCTTCCTCTAGCTCACACCCTGTTGTGTGTTCTTTTAATATACTACACTTTTTGTATACTTACCAGAATTATCATGAAATATGATAGATAAATGATGGGTAATTGTATGTCTTACTCTATCTCTAGAATATAATCTCCATGAGGAAAATGATCACATCTGACTTGCTCACATTTACAATCCTGAGCATAGCAAACTGCAGTGTATTTAGTAGTGTGTGCTCAAAGACTATTTGTAGAGGAAAAAATAAAGAGCAAATGGTGTTTGAATGAATAAGCATTCATTCTTGAAATCTCCAAAGTCATCAATCATATTTTGTTTTTTTTTTCTTAGGCTCTGGCTGCTGTACTTGCCAAGAGAAGTGGATTGGCTACCGATGCAATTGTTACTTCTTTTCCAATGAAGTAAAAACTTGGGCAGAAAGTAGGGATTTCTGTGCTTCTCACAATTCCAGTCTACTTCGGCTGGAAAGCAAAGATGAATTTGTATGTACTCGTGTTTCCACATTTTCTTTGTTCCAGAAAACATAATATCTAAGTAAGCTGAAGATTTTGAACCCAGTCTTTAATCAGAGAGTAAATGGTGGTCATATTTGAACAAAGATTATTAACAGTCTGTACTTTGAAGTAATCATTATAAAACCTACATAACATTACTCAAAGAATTACATCTAGGAATAAAATCAATATGCCAGATGAAGTCAAAGGAATTTTCTGGATGGCTTCAAAGTAATAGATCATTGTTTAACTCATTTTATTCAAAGAACCAACTAAATGTTTTTGGAATATTTAGTTCTTTTAATTGAATTTATAAATTCTTTTATAATTAGGTAAATGTAGAGGGTATGGTCATAAAAATGACCAATTCCTAAACAATTCCTAAGGTCCCATCCCTAAGAAAAGTGATCCAACAGAATGCAAAATCATCTAACAATATCGTTAATATCACACTCAAGGAAAATTTTGCTGAAAATCACTCAAAAATGGTTTCAGTAGTATATCAACAGAGTACTGCCAGAAATTCAAGCCCAATTCAGAATAGGATGTGGAATGAGGGATATCATTGCTGATGTCAGATGGATATTGGCCAAAAGCAGAGAATGCCAGAAAGATGTTTACCTGTGTTTCTTTGACTATGCAAAGGCATTCAACTGTGTGGATCATAACAAATTTTGAATAACATTATGAAGAATGAATATTCTAGAACACTGAATTCTGCTTATGAGAAACCTGTGCATAGACCAAGAGGCAGTCGTTCAAACAAAACAAGGGGATACCACATGGCTTAAAGTCAGGAAAGGTTGCGTTTAAGTTGTATTCTTTCACCATACTTATTCAACCGTATGTGGAACAAATAATCTGAGAAGCTAGGATATATGAAGAAGAATGTAGCATTAGGATTGGAGTAAGGCTCATTAACAATGTTTTATATGCAGATGACAACCTTTCTAGTTGAAAGCGAAGAGGAGTTGAAGAACTTACTGATGAAGATCAAAGACCAGAGTCTTCAGTATGGATTATATCTCAACATAAACTGAAAATCCTCACAACTGGACCAATAAGGAACATGACAATAAACAGAGAAAATATTGAATTTGCTGAGGATTTCATTTTATTTGCATCCACAATCAATGCCCATGGAAGCAGCAGTCAGGAAATCAAATGACATATTGCATTGGGCAAACCTGCTCTTTGAAGTGTTGAAAAGCACACGTGTCGCTTTGAGGACGAAGGTGTGCCTGACCATGCTGCAATATTTTCAGTCACCCCATATGCATGTGAAAGCTGGACAATGAATAAGGAAGACCTAAGAAGAATTGATGTCTTTGAATTATGATGTTGGTGAAGAATACTGAATATACAATGGACTGTCAGAAAACGAACAAATCTGTCTTGAAGTACAGCCAGAGTGCTCCTTGGAAGCGAGGATGGCAACATCATCTCACATACTTTGGACATTTTATCAGGAGGAACCGGTCTCTGGAGAAGGGAATCATGCTTGGTAAAGTGGAGGGTGAGCTAAAAAGAGGGAGACCCTCAGTGAGATGGGTTGACAAAATGGCTGCGACAGTGGACTCAAGCTTAACAATAATTGTGAAGATGACCCAGGACGGGGCAGTGTTTCATCAGAACCAACTTGACAGTACCTATCAACAAAAAGAAAAAGTATAAATTGCCCTAGATGTATGCAGAGACTGAGCTGAATAAAGGCTAAGTAGGTCATACCCAGGAGATTTTTCCCTCGAGATAGTGTTGATTTTACAGACTTTCCGGCTGGGGTTTCGGATCCCCTGTACAGGGATATTCAGGAGGACTCTAACTCACGGAATAGAGAATGTTTTCTATATTTTTATAACAATTTTTCTACACCTTTCGTCAGATTTTGTGGTACTTTTCCTGCATAAATGAATGGGTGTGTTAAATGAGAAATATAAGCCAAAAAGTACCTTCTAAATTAGAAGTCAGGAATGATTTCAGTTTGTGCGTTTGATAGGCTGATTCTGATGCTCTGACATTAACTTTCTTAAAAGCACACTGTTCCCAGGGTACATTTAAGTTAGATTACAGTGTTTGTCTCTGTTTACAAACAGAGCTTTAGGATCTCCGATGACCGTTATTACTGGATTGGACCCACTTACAATGAAAGACGTGGTGCGTGGCTGTGGGAGGACGGCTCTGCTCTCTCCCGGGATCTGTAAGTTTCTGGCAGCCTGGTGCTGCCCTTTCTACTCTTTCTGAGTTTATGCTTAGATCTCATCAGTGCAGGTAACACCCAGGAGCACTGCAGTAATCGCATGCCCAGGGCGTGAGGTTACAGAAAAGAGAATAGTGTAGCAGAATACAATTGCAGGCCAATCCAGAAAATTCAAGTTCATGCTCAGGTCACATGAACTTTAGTGTTCTGGGCCCATAAGATAACTTTTGACTTTTTTGCTTCCGTTTTTCCTTGGAGCAAACACATAGACGTGCACGTACAGGCACACATCCTCACATCCTCACATACACACGAGCACTGACTCAGTAGTCCCGGCAGTCCAGATACAGCAGGATACGCCTTCCTTTCTTTATTCTGGTGGAGCCAAAATTCTCAACATGCTCCCAATGTTTCAAATATTCTGGGTTTATCTTCTGTATGCTTGTAAATCTTGAATCTTATTTTCATCCATAAACATGTAATTTCCACATAATACAATGGTGAATTATAAGCTCTGGTTTGTTTCTCTAGACTAAGTCAGGTAATGCATTTTTCAACAAAATAAAGTATATTACGCATCAGAATGATTAACAACAAAGACAAGAACAATAATAAAAAATCTCTAGTCCCAATGCTATTTATTTAAGAGGGAGTAACTAAGGTTTGTGCAACAATGTAATCTGAAAACTGAAAACCATAGTTTAAAAAGAAAAGAATGATTCCGTGTGTTAATATTTAATTGAAATGCGTCTGAAAGTTCTATCATTAATCTGAATCATCATCGCACCTGAGCATTTCCATACCCTTTTCCCAGATGCTAATATTTTTGTCTTCATTACAGATTTCCATTGTTTGCAGCTCTAAATCCACAGAAATGCATATTGTATGATAGCGATATTATTTTGGATGAAGATTGTGGGAAGAAACATGGTTTTATCTGTAAGGAATAACTTACTGAAGTGTTTCTTGGGGCCGGGGAACAATGCGGGTTCAGGTTTACCTTTTATCTCATATTGTTACTAATTATCTACTTCTTAGGTCTGCAAATTTTTCAGTTTTTTGTCTTATACAATTTTGTATGTATTTGAATCCATGTGTTTTAAAATTGATTAAATTTCTGTGCCTATACTTGAATTTATTAAGCATGGAGATGAAGAATGGTACGAATATTTAGATTTTATGTGTTTAATATTAAATATATTGTAGTTTCACGCATCTTTTCTCGCAAATTATCTCTGCAGAAATATTTAAGTAAAATTTACAACACCAAATAATATATATCAACATAATTTCAGTGCTTCATGTCCTTGTTGTTGTTGTCAGGTTCCGTCGAGTCGGTTCCGACTCATAGCGACCCTATGCACAACAGAACGAAGCACTGCCCAGTCCTGCGCCATCCTTACAATAGTTCTCATGCTTAAGCTCATTGTTGCAGCCACTGTGTCAGTCCACCTCATTGAGGGTCTTCCTCTTTTCCACCGACTCTGTACTCTGCCAAGCATGATGTCCTTCTCCAGGGACTGATACTTCCTAACAACATGTCCAAATTATGTAAGACGCAGTCCCGCCATCCTTGCTTCTAAGGAGCATTCTGGCTGTACTTCTTCTAAGACAGATCTGTTTGTTCTTTTGGCAGTCCATGGGATATTCAATTATCTTCGCCAACACCACAATTCAAAGGTGTCAATTCTTCTTCGGTCTTCCTTATTCATTGTCCAGCTTTCACATGCATGTGATGCGATTGAAAATACCATGGCTTGGGTCAGGCACACCTAAGTCTTCAAGGTGACATCTTTGCTCTTCAACACTTTAAAGAGGTCCTTTGCAGCAGATTTACCCAATGCAATGCGTCTCTTGATTTCTTGACTGCTGCTTCCATGGCTGTTGATTGTGGATCCAAGGAAAATGAAATCCTTGACAACTTCAGTCTTTTCTCTGTTTATCATCATGTTGCTCATTGGTCCACTTGAGAAGATCTTTGTTTTCTTTATGTTGAGGTGCAATCCATACTGAAGGCTGTGGTCTTTGATCTTCATTAGTAAGTGCTTCAAGTCCTCTTCACTTTCAGCAAGCAAGGTTGTGTCATCTGCATAACCTAGGTTGTTAATGAGTCTTCCTCCAATCCTGATGCCCTGTTCATCTTCATATAGTCCAGCTTTTTGGATTATTTGCTCAGCATACTCATTGAATACTTATTTTGAAAGAATACAACTCTGACACACACCTTTCCTGACTTTAATCCACTCATTACCAACTTGTTCTGTCAGACTACTGCCTGTTGATCTGTGTAAAGGTTCCTCATGAGCACAATTAAGTGTTCTGGAATTCCCATTCTTCGCAATGTTATCCATAATTTGCTATGATCCACACAGTTGAATGGCTTTGCATAGTCAATAAAACACAAGTAAACATCCTTCTGGTATTCTCTGCTTTCAACCAGGATCCATCTGACATCAGCAATGATATCCCTGGTTCCATGTCCTCTTCTGAAACCGGCCTGAATTTCTGGCAGTTCCCTGTCAATATACTGCTGCAACTGTTTTTGGAGGATCTTCAGCAAAATTTTTCTTGAGTGTGATGTTAGTGATATTGTTCTATAATTTCCACATTTGGTTGGATCACCTTTCTTGGGAATAGGCCTAAATATGGATCTCTTCCAGTCAGTTGGCCAGGAAGCTATCTTCTATATTTCTTGGCATAGACAAGTTAGCACCTCCAGCACTGCATTTATTTGTTGAAACATCTCAATTGATATTCCATCAATTTCTGGAGCCTTGTTTTTCGCCAATGCCTTCAGAGCAGCTTGGACTTCTTCCTTCAGTACCATCGCTTCGTGATCATATGCCACCTCTTGAAATGGTTAAACATTGACTAATTCTTTTTGGTATAATGACTCTGTATATTCCTTCCATCTTCCTTTGATATGCCTGCGTTGTTTTATCTTTTCCCCATGGAATCCTTCACTATTGCAACTCGAGGCTTGAATTTTTTCTTTAGTTCTTTCAGCCTGAGAAATGCTGAGCGTGTTCTTTCCTTTTGGTTTTCCATCTCCAGCTCTTTGCACATGTCATTACAATACTTTACTTTGTCTTTTCAAGAGGGCCTCTGAAGTCTTCTGTTCAGTTCTTTTACTTCATCATTCCCTCCTTTTGCTTTAGCTCCTCGATGCTCAAGAGCAAGTTTCAGAGTCTCCTCTGACATCCATCTTGGTTTTTCTTTGTTTCCTGTCTTTTCAGTGAGCTCTTGCTTTCTTCTTGTATGATGTCCTTGATGTCATTCCACAACTTGTCTGGTCTTTGGTCACTAGTGTTCAATGAATCAAATTTATTCTTCAGATGGTCTCTAAATTCAGGTGGGATGTACTGAAGGTCATTTTTTAGCTCTCATGGACTTGCTCTGATTTTCTTCAGCTTCAGCTTGAACTTGCATATGAGCAGTTGATGGTCTGTTCCACAGTTGGCCTATGGCCTTCTTCTGACTGACAATATTGAGCTTTCCCACGATCTCTTTCCACAGATGTAGTCAATTTGATTTTTGTGTGTCCATCTGACAAAGTCCAGGTGTATAGTCACCGTTTATATTGGTGAAAGAAGGTATTTGCGATGAAGAAGTCATTGATCTTGCGAAATTCTATCATTCGACCTCCAGCATTGTTTCTATCACCAGGGGCATATTTTCCAACTATTGATCCTTCTTGACATCCTTATTTGCTTCATAGTTTTATATTTAAATGGAAACAATCAATATGTAATAATTGATCTCAATATATAAAGAATCAAGTTGTCTTAGTCATCCAGTGCTGCTATAACAGGAACACCACAAGTGTATAGCTTTAACAAAGAAAAGTTTATCTCTCAAGTCCAGAAATATAGAAGTCCGAATTCATTGCGCCTGCTCCAGGGGAAGGGTTTCTCTCTTTGTTGGTTCTGGAGGAAGGTCCTTGTGTGCAGTCTTGACTTGGTCTGGGAGCATCTCAGCACAAGAACCTCAGGTCCAAAGGACACTCTCTGCTCCTGGCGGTGATTTCTTGGTGGTATGAGATCAATTCCCATGTCTCTCTGGTAGTTTCTTTCCTTTATAACTCAAAAGAGATTGGTTTAAGATACTATCTAACCTTCTAGATCCCATTAACATATCTGCCACTAATCCATCTCATTAACATCATAGTGGTAGGATTTATAACACATAGGGAAATCACATCAGATGACAAAATGGTAGAGAATCATATAGTAGTGGGAAGCAGGACCTAGGGAAGTTGACAGATATTTTGGGAGGACACAATTCAATCCATGATACAAGGAGAGGAAAAAACCTATTAGATTTTATTTATTAAAGAATAAATAAAATAGGACTACAGTACTGAACGCTTCGTGCTCTTCTATGATGATTCACTTAGGAAAAATGCACACAAATTGATTAAAGATGCAGATTTTAAAATGCTTGACCTTTGACTAGAGAAATTACATATCACACTTTCTGAATATTTAAAATCTTCTGGTTTTATTGTTCATGTGTTTCTAAAGTAATACACTTTTAGTTTGACTAAAAACCAAAACAATATAGAGGCATATAATGAAAATCAAGTTCCATGTCTCAAGTGTACCATCTCCCTGTCCTCCTCCCATGAGGTGCTGTTTCTTGGTTTGATTTTGCTGTTTATAGTCGTTTTCTCTGTAAGAGCAAGAGAAATCTATCTGTTTATATTTAGCCACATCCAAGCATAGGTTACGGTTGTTCTCTTTCATGTCATTACTCTCTCAGGTGTTTCAAGCCCCATCTGAGAGCTCACAGACATTTATTACAGTTCCAAGAGGAGTGGGCAACAGATGGTGTTAAATATGATGGGAGATGTCTACTTTTAGAGGGTAATTCATGCCAAAAATTATCTCCACTGGAAGAAGAAAATTCCCCTTGCCCTCCAATAACAGTTGAGATGTTTCTTCAGCTACCATAACGCTTCAGGGCACTGATAACAGAAGGTGTTGACTTGAATGTAGATATTGGTCATCCAAGGGAGAGTATCTTTTTCACAGCATGATCACATTATATTAGATGCACTCGATCCATGCTCACTTGACTGCTTTCTCTCATCTTTTATAGTCTTCAATAAGGGGGGAAGAAGCATTTTTTTTATTGGTAGGGCTTTCTCTCAGCCTTTTTTTTTTTTTTAATGTGACACAAAATCTCTTATATACTCTCTGGGGAAAGGCACTTTTTTCTTTTTCTTCTTCTTTGAAATGGGCTAATGTACATGGAAGTATCTAGTTGAGTAAATATCTCTGTGTTGGGCATAGAACAAAGGGACGAGAGGTAAGAAAATGTGCAAAACACACAAACACACCAAATAACAAAACATGATTACCACATGTCAGTTTATATTAAGTTAATCCTGTTATCATAAGCATATCTATTTTGTGTTGCTATATGTCAAATTATTGTACATTTAGAGATTTAAAATAGCACCTTTGTTATTACAGCTTCCATTGGGCAGAATTTGGGAACAGCTTATCTGGGTCCTTTGCTCAGGTTCACACAAAGCTGTTGTCAAGGTCTTGGCCAGACTGCATTCTCAGCTGGAGCTCTTGTCCAAGCTCATTCAGGTTGTTGGCAGAATTTCATTACTTATTTTGTTCAGACTAAGGCTGACAGCAACTAGTGGCTACCCTTCTCCATAGGCAATTCACATCATGGCTGCTTGCATCTTCAAAGCCAGAAAAAAAATGTCTCTGATTTCGTCCATCTCTGACCTCTAGACTCTCTTTTAAAATGTTCATCTGATTAGATCAGGCCCATCCAGTATTACCTCCCTTTTGATTATGTCAAAATCAACTTAATTGTATCTGAAAATTTTTCTCACCTTTGCCATGTAACCTAATCTCATCACAGGAGTGACATTCCATCCTATTCACAAGTCCCACTCTCACTCAAGGTGGAGCATTTATACCAGGAAGCTGGAACCTTAGGGACGATCTTAGAGTGTTTCCTACCACACCAACTGTCTTAGTTATCTAGTGCCGCTCTAACAGAAATACCACAAGTGGGTGAAATTAACAAACAGAAATATTTTTTCTCACAAATAGGAAGCTAGAAGTCCATATTCAGGATGCTGGCTCCAGGGGAAGTCTTTCTCTGTCAGCTCTGGAGAATGGCTGCTGTTTCTTCAGCTTCTGCTTCCTATTTCCTTGGAAATCTCCATGTGTCTTGGTATCTATCTTATTCCATCTCTGCTCACTGGTTTGCTTGTTTAATGTTTTGGATCTCAAAAGGGATTGACTCAAGGTACAATTTAACATGAATCCTATTTCATTAACATAGCAAATAACTGCAGGCATAGAGGTTAGAATTTACAACACATATTTTTGAGGGACACAATTCAATCCATAACATCAATATACCGGTAAAAAAATGAAACTTTTATTTCTTATTTTATTAAATTTAATCTCTGCTTTTGAATCTTGATAAGATAGCTGAGAATTTAAATCACATATTCTGCAACAAGTAATTCTATTCAATTTTTCCCATGTATTAATTCTTAGCTCCTCCATAATGACATCTACAATCTCACATAGAATGCCCGAGAAGGATGGAGTTATTTTAGCCATGTTAACCGGGCAGTTCTTTGCTTATCTTTAGGGATACTTAAAATCATTTTCTTATTCTCGGATTAACTGTGGATTAGCTGACTAACCAACTAACTAACTAACCAATTTATAGTGTGCTGTTTAAAGGGGCCACTTTGCTTATTGACAGCTTGTACCTGAGACAACTAGTTAGACATCCATTCTTCATCACCTGATTAGGTGGGCATAAGAGACTGCTGGAAACTGCTGGAGCTCCCCTGAAATCGTGTTTTATCACACAGATATCAGCAGTTCAGTCTAAAGATGAAGCATGTCTTTGTGCAATTAAGAATGACATTTGGAATTTGTTCCTGAATGTCTCTTGGGCCCCGACTGTTTACATAAATTCCCTTTCTCATGTGTATCACAGTTTTTAGTTTTTTTTATTTTTTTTAATTCATTGAAAGCATTATGTGAGTATGTTCTGTTGAGCTTTATGATTCCGTTCAATTATCTAACACTGAGAAATCTTTGGAACACCTAAACGTCCTTTTCCACTTCCATAGTTTTGAGCCTTTTCTCTTTATACCTTAGCGCAAGGCTTGAAAACATTTTGTGGCAATGCTGTAGAGGAAATATTTTCAGCTTTGTGTGTTAGCCTGTGTTTCAACTTCTCAGCTCAGCCATTGCCTTGCTAAAGATGTCATAGACAATAAGTAAGTAAATGGTGTGGTTGTATTCCAAAAAACTTTATTTACAAAAACAGATGGTAGGTTGGATTTGGCCTATAGGTTGTAGTTTGCCAACCTCTGTCAAAATGTACAAATAAGGTTACAAAAGCACCAATCTTATTCTCCACTTTGCCTTACCTTTTTCCAAATCATTTCTTACCCGTTGTAAATGGACCTGTACATTTTTCAATATAAAAACTGTTTTGTCTTTGATTATCAGTCTGTGGTAACCAGGCTGCAATATTCCACCAATAATCCGCACATTCTGGTGTTTGTTTCTGTCTATAATTTCCTCCCACATAGTATTAGGTTTGACCTGTATGACCAATAGAACAACAGGACAAATGATGGCATGTTGCTTTTGAGACTAGGTCATAAAAGAAAGTGTGAATTCTGCCTCTTTTCTTTCTCCCAGATCGCTTGATCTGGGGAAAGGCAGTTACCAAGTTGTGAGACACCCTGTGTAGGGGACTGTGTGGTGAGGAATGGAAGCCTCCTATGGAAAGTCACAAGAACTGAGGCCTCTTGGCAGGAGCCATGTCAGTGAGCCTTCCTGGAAACCGACCCTCCAGCCAGAGTCAAGCCTTCAGATGACTATAGCCCAGCAGACATCCTGACAGCAACAAGAGATCCTGAGCCAGATCCATCCCTAAAGCTGTTTAGGATTCCTGTCCTTCAGAAACAGTGTGAAATAATAAATGCTTGTTGTTTATTTATTTGTATAAACTTAGGGAATGACACCTTATGAGTCTCATCCACACCTGGATCTCCTGAGTTTCTGGACTTTGAGCTGGTGATGTAATAGGATGATACTTTTGGGGGCCACAGAAGGGGATGAATGTATATTGCATGTGGGAAGGGCAGAAATAATTGGTGCCCAAGGCTGGACTCCTATATTATTCAGCCTCCTAGATGGCCCCTAATGGCCCCCACCTCCTGATATTCACACCCTTTTGAAATAATCAACCATATTCTGTTAAGGTTGATCTGTATGAGCAATGGAATATGGCCAAAGTTATGGGGTGATGTCTGTGAGGACAGGTCATAAAAGACAGTGAGGCTTCTATATTCCAAGGTGCTTAGGAAAATTTATAATCTCACCAGCACTGTATGTGAGTTTGCATTGCTCTTTTTCCTTTCCAACACATACCAAAAAAAAAAAAAAAATCCAAACCTTTTTTGGTCAAGTTGATTCCAACTCATAGCAACCATATAGGACAGAGTAGAACTGCCCCTAGGGTTTCTAAGACTGTAATCTTTACGGAAGCAGACTGTTACTTCTTTCTCCCATGGAGCGGGACCTTTCAGTGTGTAGCTGAGCACTTTATCCACTATGCCACCAGGGCTTCTACATTTGTGAAGCTATCACACATCACCTTAATCAATGTAGATAACGTGTATAACCAACCAACCAAACAAACCAAACCCGTTGCCATGGAGTTGATTCTGACTCATAGCGACCCTATAGGCCAGCACAGAATTGCCCTATAGAGTTTCCAAGCAGCGCCTGGCAGATTTGAACTGCCAGTATTTAGGTTTGCAGCCGTAGCTCTTAACCACTATGCCACCAGGGTTTCCTAGATAACATATATATCACCCCAGAAATTCCTAGCAACCCCAAGTAATACTTTCCACCTGCTCCTATGCACACAGATGACCATTGCATGGCATCTTGTTAGTACAGATTTTAATTTTTTAATGCTTTGTGTATATACATATATATATATAACCATGCAGTTTGTACACCTTTTGACTTTTTTTAGCCAAACATAATTATTTTCAGATTGATTTATGTTGTTATGCATATCAGTAATTGATTTCTTTTTATTGGTGAGTAGCATTCCATTTTATGGGTGAAGCACAATTTATCCATTCCCTGGTTGATAGACATTTGGGTTGTTTCCGTTTTGTGGTTATCACTAATAAAGTTACTATGTGTATTCACTCACAAGACTGTGTTTGGACATAGATCTTCTTTTCTTTTGGATAAAAAATAATTTTTTAGGAGTAGAATGGTTGGACCTTACAGTAGGTGCATGTTTACATTCTTAAAAACCTGTCAAACTGTTTTCCAAAGGGATTGCTCCATTTTATATTCCCACTAGCAGTGTCTGAGAGCTCACTTCCTCCGCATCTTGGCCAGCACTGGAATGATCTTTATACTTTTCGCCATTCTAATAAGTGTGCAGTAGTCATTCATTGTGTATTTAATTTGCATTTCTCTAATGAATTATGTTTTTGAACATCTAGTCATTTGCTTCTTTGCCATATTTACATCTTTCTTGGTAATTTTTCTGTTCAAATAAGTTGCCAGTTTTAGTGTTTTTACTTTCTTATTAAGTTGTGATAATTTTTGTGTATTCTGTGTACATGTCCTTTATCAGACAGATGTTTTTCAAAAATTTTCTCCCAGTCTGAGGCTTGTCTTTTCATTCCCTCAGCAGTGTCTTTCAATGAGCTGTTTTAAACCTTGACAAAGTCGACTTTATCAATTTGTTCTTTTATAAATCATGCTTTTTATAAATCAAGCTTTGGCTAATCAAAGTCACAAATTTTTTCTTGTTTTCTTCTAGAAGATTTCTAGTTAGATTGTACATTTAGATCTATGATTTACTTTGAATTATTTGACATATTTCATGTAAGGGGTGAATCAAAGACTTTTTTTTTTTAAATCTGTTTTTTTCCCATGCCATTTGTTAAAAATATTATCGTTGTTCCACTTAAATGCCTATGCACCTTTGTCAACAATCAAGTTTCCATATATGTATGGATCTGTTTCTGTGCTCCCTATTTTGTTTTATAGATCTGTTTGTCTCATTTTGCAGGGAGAGCACACTGTTCTGAATACTCTAGCTGTATAAAAATCATAAAGTCTAGTAGTAATCACCCTCCAGCTTTGTTAATGTTTAAGTCGTTTTGGCTGTTGTATTTTGCATCCTATATGAATTTTACAATTATCTTGTCAATCAGCAACAACAAATAAATCTTCTGGGATTTTAGTTGTAATTGCATTGTATCTAGAGATCTGTGTTGGAAAAACTGCCATATCGACAATACTGAGTCTCCTGACTCTTTAACAATGTATATACCTTTTACCTCATTATTCTCAAATTTTTCTCAGCAATATTATGGAATTTTTGATAATATGCAGCCTTTTACATTCTTATGAGGTTTTGCTAAGTACTGCATTGCTTTTAATCCTATTACAGATTATATGTTTTTTATTTCAATTTTTGATTGTGAGTGTATATACAATTTGATTTTTTATATTTATCTTCTATGTTTCAAACTTTTGAAACTCACTTTTTAGTTCTAGTAGCATTTCTGTAGATTCCATTCGATTTTCAACATAGATGATTATATTATCTATGAATAAAGACAGCTTTCCCTGTTTCTACTTAAAATTGGATGGCTTTTATTTCTTTTTCTTGCCTGATCACAGTGACCTGAACACTCAAAACAAGCTTGAATACAGTAGTGAGAGTAGACCTCGTAGTCTTATTCTTGGACAAAAACAAATCACTTTTTTATCTTTACATTTAATCTTAAGTGTAGGATTTTGTAGATGACTTTTACAAGGTTGAGGCAGTTCCCTTCTACTCCTGTTTTGGTCAGTTTTTATCAGGAGTCCAAATGTGTTTTTGTCAATTTATTTTTCTGCATCTATTTACAGCATATGGTGTCTTTTTTTAACTAATTTGTTGATATGGTAAATTACATTAATTTATTTGCCAATGGTAAAGCAACCTTTCATTCCTGGAAGAAACTCCACTTGTTTATCATATACTATCTTTTTATATATTATTGTATTCATTTTTTAAAATTTTGCTTGGAATTATAAAAAATGTGAATAAATATGTACTAGGTATTTGTGTATTTGTGTATGTGTATTTTAATCTTTGAGTAATATAAATTAGAGATTTTTAGTTTCTCCACTTCAAATTTATCTATAAATTAGATATAATGTAGACCTGATTTAGATATAAATTTATGTAATTTAATTGCCATACAAACTGACAAAAATATTACTGAGGGTAAATAGAATAAAGTGTGGATGGTGTCACGTCATGTCTGTGAGAGAAATTTGCATTGTACATAGTGCCATAGATCATCTCCTTAGGGACTATGATAAAACACCTTCAAAAAAAAAAAACTAAACCCATTGCCGTCAAGTTGATTCCAACTGACAGCGACCCTATCGGACAGAGTAGAACTGCTCTATAAGGTTTCCTAGGAGCTCCTAGTGGATTGGAACTGCCAACCTTTTGGTTAGCAGCCATAGTTCTTAACCACTATGCCACCAGGGCTTCCACAAAATACCTTCATATACTACTAACTAGGACTTCCAACATTTTCTAATTGCCTGCTGAGGTTTCTTTAACCATTATATTGGAGGTCCTCTAGCTACTATAAAGCATATATTGTAAAACACAATGTGATCCTCTTTCTCACATGTCTTTAGTTGGTCCAGAGTTAAAATTTTTAGACTTGCATTTTTTTTCAGCAATTATTGCTATAGTTTTTTTTTTTTTAATGAAATATATGACACAGAAAGGTTGCAATAAAACATGCTGAGAACACAATCATCTCATGTTAATATTTTAGACTGCTTTTTTGTTGAGAACTTAGAGTAAGTCTTCCTTTTACTGGTTAAGAGTATAAAACAGATTTTAGAGTAAGATTATAAAAGAAAGGGTATTTAAAAAAATAACATAGTAGCTAAACCTCTAGTCTCATAGGACAAAGAGGGTTACCTATTTCCAAATATCCTCTTTTCTCCAAAATCTATAAAATCAATAAAAAAAGAAAATAAAACTGCTTTAGGTGAAGGGATGGACAATACTCAATACATGGAAGGTTAGCTCAACTGGACTGGACCAAAAGCAAAGAAGTTTCCAGGATAAACTGAAGGCTTCAAAGGTCAGCGGAGCAAGGGCAGGGGTTTGGGGACCATGGTTTAAGGAGACTTCTAAGTCAAATGGCAAAATAATTCTATTATGAAAACATTCTGCATCCCACTTTGAAATGTGGCGTCTGGGGTCTTAAAGGCTAACAAGCGGCCATCTAAGATGCATCAATTGGTCTCAACCCACCTGGAGCAAAGGAGAATGAAGAACACCAAGGTCACACGATAACTAAGAGCCCAAGAGACAGAAAGGGCCGCATGAACCAGAGACCTACACCATCCTGAGACCAGAAGAACTAGTTGGTGACCGGCGACAATCGATGACTGCCCTGACAGGGAGCACAACAGAGAACCCCTGAGGGAGCAGGAGGTCAGTGGGATGCAGACCCCAAATTCTTATAAAAAGACCATACTTAATGGTCTGACTGAGACTAGAGGAATCCCGGCGGTCATGATCCCCAAACCTTCTGTTGGCCCAGGATAGGAACCATTCCCGAAGACAACTCATCAGACATGAAAGGGACTGGAGAGTGGGTAGGAGAGAGATGCTGATGAAGAGTGAGATAATTATATCAGGTGGACACTTGAGAGTGTGTTGGCAGCTCTTGTCTGGAGGGGGGATGGGAGGATAGAGTGAGTTGGAAGCTGGCAAAATTGTCACGAAAGGAGAAACTGGACGGGCTGACTCATTGGGGGAGAGCAAGTGGTAGTACGGAGTAAGGTGTATATAAACTTATATGTGACTGTCTGACTTGATTTGTAATCGTTCACTTAAGCTCAATAAAAGTTAATAAAAAAAAAAGAGAAAGAAAAGAAAACCACAGAGAAATCATGGCCTTTCAACATTTCTGGGAGACAGAGTACCACAGCCTTCAAATTATCTGTAATCAGAGAAAAAAAAAAAATTGAACAAAACTGTTGTTCCAGCCTACTGCTGCATGCCTGTGGTGTGGGGAAGGAGGACAATCCTCAGAAAATGTCATTAAAAAAGAGAATGGAGGATTTAGGTGAAACACAGACATAATTAATCCAGGAAGAGAAAAAAAAAATACAACAATGAATGTCAAAATACTTAACACAGGTCAGGATCTGGAATTTCATGCCACTGGGAAAGGATTTGAAAGGATGTGATATCTATCAGAAGTGGCAGCCTCAGAGAAGTATTGCTCTGTAGGAGAATAATGATGCCGTGCTGCCTGATAAGTTGTGACTGTGTAAGAAACAAAGTAAGATGGGGAAATCAAGGATCCTGCAGACATGAAAGAGAAAAAAAAGACCAACTTTGTGTCATTCCCATAATCAAAATCAACGTTATTCACAAAAGAAACTGCTCAGTATAGGGAAGAACTAACAGAACAGGGAGCTCTCTAACTAGGAACATTTTTCACAAAATACATAAAAAAAAAAAAAAAGAAAAGAAAAGAAAATAGGACTAGAAAAAACAGACCACATCCCTACAAGCTACTGTAAAAAAAAAAAAAAAAATCAGAGAATGTGAATAAAAGGTTTTTCCTATGAAAAGTCACCCACTAAAAAAAAAAAAAAGCCACAGAGTGGAAAAATGGCAATACAATATTGCAAATTGAATTAGATATCTTCATATAATCATAGAAACAAAGAACAAAAAAAGCCAAAAAATAAAATAAGATTGAACTGAAACAGGAGTTGACTGAACTCAAGGAATTAATAGATGTTAAAAGTAGAAATGAACAAAATAGCAACCTATCAAGAAAAATGAAGCACAAATATACAAGATAAGAAACAAGGAAAAAAAAAAAAAAAAAAAACCCTGTTGCTGTCCAGTGAATTCAGACTCATATGGGAATAATTATTGCTACAGAGGAAATTTTTAAACATTATGAGATTACTTCCCATTAAAAAAAAAAAAAAATCCCATTACTTTGTGCAAATTCTTCGAAAATAGAGAAAATGGATAATTTCTTTTAAATTTTCACTTATTATGCTTGGTCTCAGTAGATCCAGTATGTTAAATAGAATCATTTTTTTATAGAAGAAATAGAGAAAGTTACTCAGGCACTACTCCTATACACACAAAAGGAGTCTCTGGGCGTCACAAATGGGGAAGCGCTTGGCTACTAACCAAAAAGTTGATGGTTTGAATCCACCCAGAGGGGTCCTGGAAGAAATGCCTGGCAATCTACTTCCAAAAGATCAGAGCCATTGCAAACCCTATGGAGCACAGTTCTTACATAAATAATATGTTCTTAGTTAACATATTATATCTACTGACACACATGGGGTCTCCATGAGTTGGAATTGGCTTGGTTTTTGGTTTGGTACACGCACAAAAGTACATGCACATGAGCCAGAATTTTATAAAACTTCTGGGGACTGGATAGCCGAATGCTACATACATTGTTTTAAAAAAAAAAAAAAAGCCTAGATAATAAGGAAAATATTCCAAATTCTTTTCATGATATAAATACAACTTTGATATCTAAACATGATATAAATATCACAAAAAATAACTGTGGATATTGATACAAAAATCTTAAAGTCTTAGGACGGTGGCTCCAATACTGCATTAAGGAAAGATATGTCTCCTTTTCATTGGCTTCTTGTTGTTCTTGTTGTCAGATTCAGTCAAGGTGGTGCCTGGCTCATGGCAACCCATGCACAGTGCAAACAGACCGTTATGACTCAGGAAAATGCAGCCGTTCTCTGGCATTTATAAGTTTTACTTATCTTGGGGGGTTTACTTCAAAATCCATTTGTCATTTGAAATTTTTCTATATGCTCTCTGAAACTTTCTCTTCTTTCCTATCATCATGTTGATCCAGTAGGTTAAATAAAATAATTTTTTTTATAGAAGAAATAGAGAAAGTTACTAAGGCACCACTACTACTACATACACAAAAGGAGTCTCTGGGTGGCACAAATGGGGAAGCACTTGGCTACTAACCAAGAAGTTGATGGTTTGAATCCACCCAGAGGGATCTTGGAAAAAATGCCTGGCAATCTACTTCCAAAAGATCAGAGTCACTGAGAACCTTCTGTCATGATTATCTTCATCAACTTTAGCACCATTCATTTGGCAAACATTTGAATCTTTATCATATGCTCTGTCTTATAGGCACTAAGGAGAGAAAAATAATAAGACACCATCTCTGCTAAAGTCAGTTACCACTCTTTAAGTTAGTGGCTTTATTTATCTGTCCATCTTTCAGGGGCAACATCCACTTCCTGTATATCTATTAAAAGTCTTCTGATATACCAGGTTCTTCCCTGGCTCAGGAAATAAGTGATTGAGAGCTACAGCTGCTAACCAAAAGGTCACGGTTTGAATCCACCAGTCCCTCCTTGAAAACCCTATGGGGCTGCTCTACTCTGTCCTATAGGGTCATTATGAGTCAGAATCGACTTGGCAGCAATGGGTTTGGTTTGTGTGCAAAGTTTTTCTCATTTACTTCTTCCTCTCATCTAGTTAACTTCTGTTCACCCTTGAGAACTCACCTTATGTATCATATCTTTAAAAAAAAAAATCCTTTTTTTCCCCATCCTCTGCTACACGCTCTTTTAACATACTGTAGTTCCTTTAATACTTACAACATGAATAATTTATTGTAATTACTAAATGGTTGTAATTCTTTAATTCTATCTTACCCTTTCCAATACGGGATAAAGGTCATGTCTGACTTGGTCACAGATATATCCCCTGAATGTGCCACACTGTAGTGCATATAGTAGGTTCTGAATTAACATTTGTTGAAAGAATGAATAAATACAAATTGTTGTTAGCTGGGTAAACACCAGTGAAAATTGCTGAAAATTCCCATATTATTAATCATTTTAACTCTTGGACTCTGATGATATCTTCATCCAGAAAGGCAGATTGGTATCAATGCAACAGTTACCTTTTTGCTAACCAACAAGTTTAACAGAACTGGATTCTCTGTGCTTCTCAGATCAGATCCAGCATACTTCAGACAGAAAGTGAGAATGATTTAGTAGTACTCGACCCTGACTTCCCACATTTGTCTTTGGAAGGAAGCTTGATCCAGGAAAACAAACTAGCTACGTAGGGTGAATCCTTTGATCTGGCTCCTCACTCATATATTAAATGGATAGTTATTTTTGGAAAAAATTGCCTATTAATTCCCTTTATCTCAAAATACTACAAAACCGGTATAAAATGTCTCAAGGATTTATGTGATAAATATCGATATCAAATTATCAGATAGAATGTATGTAGGGTTTTAGGGAAAATTCAACAGGCACTGAAAAATCATCATTAATATGCAGACACAAAAACAGAACACTGCGATCCAAGAAAGTCAAATGATCTCACTGTCATCAAACCATGTTTATTCAGTGTCTGACAGTATTGTTGATATGTCCTTTAGGGAACTTACTAGCTATGTTTTTGTTCCTTTGGTGATTATAGACACAAAAGATCACATAATCTAATACCCAGTTTAAAAATAAAGTTAAATTTCCATGTCTTATCATTTACTAATTTCAAAGAACCAGCTAAACTGCTTTGTAATAGCTAGCTCTTCACATTGATTTTATCATTTACTTTTAATTAGTGTAGTGTTTGTATTCTCTCTGAGGTACAATGTGAAATAAATATGGAGGACATGGTTCTAAGAGAAAGAAGAGCCTGTGTTGAGTGCAAGATCAATGGGGTATACCCAGGATATTTCAATCTCAAGATGTCGTTGATTCAGGGTGTTGTGAGGCCAGGATTTCTGATTTACTGTGAAGAAAGTGTTCTGTTAGAAAGCTATCTGTCTTTACAAGTTCTTCCATCATTTATGCAACTACAGAAATTTAGAGGAGGGAGGTTTTTCTGATGGTCTTGTTTCTATAAATGAAAATCAAAATAAAAAACCAAATCCACTGCCGTCAAGTTGTCTTTGACTTATAGCAACCCTATAGGACAAAGTAGAACTGCCCCTTAGGGTTGCCGAGGAGCGGCTGATGGATTCAACCTGCTAACTTTTGATTAGCTGCTGAGCTCTTAACCATACCCCCACCAGGATTCCCAACTTCTCATTAAAATCCACCCACTGCCATAGAGTTGATTCCAGCTCATAGTGACCCCACAGGGTTTCCAAGGCTTGTCAATCTCTGTAGAAGCAGATTGCCACATCTTTCTCCCATGGAGTCACTGGTAGTTTTGAACCACTGACTTTTTGTTTAGCAGTCAATCACTTTAACCACTGTGCAACCAGGGCTTCTTCAACTTCTTATAAGAAGATAAAAATGTTTTGTGATTGACTGGCCAAGTCTGAAGCGGGGCTATTGACTTTCTTAAAAGTACGTGGTTCCCAGAGTGGATTTTATTAATATGACACATTTGTGTCCGTTTTCAACCGAGATTTTATAACCTACCTACTCTCTGTATATTGGATTGAGCACTTTTGTAGTGAAGCCTGGTTGTGGGATGGTGAGTCTGCTCTTCCATCATGTATAATTTTCTGGCAGTTGGATGCCTTTTCTGTTCTTCATAAGCAGTCGCGTCTCTAGAAGGGTGCAGGGGAGGGGTGAGGACTGCATCACGGGACACTGTCAGAGGGGATGAAACCAAAAAGGGTGTCTATAAAAAATTGTATGCAGTTTTTCAACAGAAATGTTTTATTTTTTTATAAAAATATCCCTGTAGTTATAACAAAAAACATTTTTCATAAACCCAGCTTGTATGTATCACTATACATGCAATGCTAAAATTCTATGCTAATTTATTTTTTAATGTTCTAATAATGTGCTCCAATCAGAGCTGTCATTATTACTCAATCTCAATGATGCTTCGAATCACGGGCCCTTATCTACATGTGCAACAAGCATGCGCTGTTGTTTTCATCCTGCGCTGTTTCTTACAGTTGCTGATTTTGTCAAAGTTCCTGGTGCTTTAGCTACAATAGTCTGATAAGTAGTATTTCGGAATCTATATCAATAGCTTTTTTGAGAATAATTAAAGGAAAAGGAGAAAAAAAGTTTTCCACACAGTTACTAAAAATGTTTTAACTAATAATGTTATAATTCAATATAAAAAGATTTTACAAAATAATTTTGTTGTTAGTATTCATATAATCTAAGAAATATTACATTTAAGCAATTTACTACTATATATGTCACATTATTCTATGATTAAAATGGATAGTAAATTTATATGTATAATAATATTGATTATATAACTTTGATAACTAAATACAGAAATTGACAGTATAAAACATGGTGTGGTGGAAATGCTATGTTTCTCTATACATGTTTAGAAATATAGCTTAGGTCTTAAATTCAGTTTTTTTTTAATTAATCTTTAAATTTTTCTTTTAAAACATCACTTTCTTGCAAATATATGTTTTTAATGAACTTTTCAGAATTTACGTTCGAGGTGTGGTCTTAGGACATACTGACACATTAAAATTTGCATTTTCTAAAACTAATATATCCAATAGGTTTACATTTTCTTATTTTTTCAAAAACAATTGTTAATTTATCTTTTTTCTTTTTTTAATTGTGCAGGGTTATTCTATCATGCCACATGGAGTGCATGAATCAAAGAGCCCAAGTGGATGCCAGTAAAGAAAATTGAAAGAGGCAAGAATTAAATCACTGAAAACTCTTGCTGGATCCATGCTTCAACATGTCAAAAGACCAGAGGATGGCCAGGGTTGATCAAAAGACACTGCTCGTCAGTCTCCAATGGATAAAGCTGATTCTTCTGTTGCTAGCATCTGTTCTGCAGAAGAGCAAAGGGTGGAAATGGCAGAATATGAAGCAGAAAAGAATGCTGAAAGAGACTGTAGCCATGATACTGTAAATGAGATGAGTGACTTTAGGAAGGAAGATTTGCAAATTTTGTGTGATGTTTCTTTCTGGGAGATACCAGTTCCAAGTAATATTTGGGTTGAAATCATCAAAAGCAGTAGTGTTTTTTTCCAGAACAGAGATAGGCCTTTCAGTGTTAAGAACCATGCAAGATGCAAAAGCAAAAGGAAATTTGTGTGAGATTTCAAAGAGTGGTTTTCAAAGGTGATGCTAAATGGGGATAAAATTCTGCAGTCATGGATGGTTTACTCACTCCTCAGCAAGAATTTATATTGTTTTTGCCGCCGATTGTTTGCCATTAGTGCTATAGATGTGACATCCAAATTCGTGACTGGGTTTCAGAGGTGATGAAAATTGAAACTGAAAGTACACAACCATGAGACATCTGAAGAACACCTATGTTGCCTGAAGAGTGGAAAATATAGGCAGCAGGACTGAGGCTTCACAAAACCATTGACCCTGGAACTATTGCTTTGGTAGAAATGGACAAGAAAAGGAGGGGCATCTTGCACACATTGCTTGATATCACATTGTTTCTTGCCAAGCAGAATGTGACATTCTATACCACAAGGAAGATGAATCTGTATTGAATAAAGGGAACTTTCTTGGGATGGTGGAAATGCTTTCAAAATATGAATCAGTGCTGAAAGAACACCTAATGAGATTAAAGCAAAGCACGTATAAACTTAAGTATCAGTCTCTTATGAACCAATTCAGAATGAGTTCATAAGTCCCTGAGCTCTGATGGCATAATGGTTAAGTCATGATTAGCAAACTTTTTCTCTTAAAGCTTTCTTCTTCTTTTTTTTTTTTAGGTACAAGAGATGAGGGAGCCAAGATACACAGACGCTTCCAGCTAGCCCTCTTTACAACAAAGACCTGAAAAAAATAAGTGAAATGAGTATATTTATTACAAGCTAGGAGCCCTAAACATCAAAGGCAAGCTGAGAAAATGAACTGAGGGGCAGGGGGAGGAAGAGATGGTACAGAAGCAGAGAAAAGTTATCGGACCCGAATCGCGGGGAGCCCTCAGGCACCATTCCTGGAGCCGTGGTGGCGGGCTGGTACTAGTGTTCAGCCACAGTGTCCTCAGGTAGAAGCAGCCAGCCACACAGCCTACTCACACCTCCAGCAGCAGAGAAGAACGGTGTTCTCAGCAAAACTTAAGTAAAAAGAAAAACTTAAGTACTTGGGTATATTTTAATGGGCCACCCTCCCCCAAGCCAGCTTCAAAGTCAGTTGATATCTCTGGGACTAAGATAGGCCTTGTTGAGCACCTACAGCCAATCACCTGGCCTTGGAGAAACAATAAATTTACAACTGCGGAAAAGATAATTTGCTAGCTCCACTTACGGGGGTAGCTCAGGACAGAAGTGGCTTCTGTCTAGGCATAAAAGACCCGTGGACTTTGAGTACTTTTCCCTTCTGCATGGATCTGTGTGGACCTATTTCAGAGGAATAGGCCCTTGCTGGCGGACTTCAACTATTTCAGCTGTGCAGTGGAGAGGTGGGTGGTTGATATTTGACATTGCTTTGCCTATTAAACAGGGTCCTCACCTACCCACATCAGGGGCCTAAGGACTGGTGGCTCCACTCAGGTCACCCAGCCACCCACGACAGGGGTCCAAGGATAAATGTTACCACCCATTCCTTGCAACCAAAAATATTTGGTGCCCACAGTCTGTCTGCAGAACACACCCACCTGCACACTCTAGGGAACAGGGACATACTTTCCTCAGAGACACTAGGAGGAAGATTCTCAGCTCCCTGCATGGTTAAGAGTGTGACCCCTTGCTGCAACCAGATAACGGTACCTACACCAATCACCTTGCCTCTCTAAGACTGTAGGACAGAGCCTGTACCACACACTTCTTGATTAGCTATCTGGACACCTGAGCTGAATTCATACAAGAAAAGCAAATGGACTCCTAGGCTGATATACCTGATAACAGCTCTAGCCATCTGGGGACAGGATATCAGAGCTCCAAAGGTGAAAATAGTCAAGCTAGCTCACTCAAGCGAACCATCTGGGCATATCAAAACAAAAAAAAGCAAGAAGCTGTGACACAGTAAGCAAGCATAAACTAACACAATAACTTATTGATGGCTCGGAGACAACAGTCAATATCAAGTCACATAAAGAAACAGACCACGATCACCTCAACAAACTCTCAAAACAAAGAATCCAGGGATCTTCTAGATGAAAGTGCATTCCTGGAATTACCAGAGCCAGAATACAAAAGATTAATATATAGAACCCTTCAAAACATCCGGAAGGAAATGAGGCAATATGCAGAGCAAGCGAAAAACACACAGATAAAGCAACTGAAGAAATTAGAAAGATTATTCAGGAACATAATGAAAAGTTTAATAAGCTGGAAAAATCCATAGACGGACAGCAATCAGAAATTCAGAAGATTAATAATCAAATTACAGAAGTAGACAACTCGATAGAAATCAGAGAAGCAGATATGAGCAAGTCAAAGGCAGAATTTCTGAACCTGAAGATAAAGAACTTAGCACTAACATATTTGAATAAAAATCAGATAAAAGAATTAAAAAAAAAAGAAGAAACCTTAAGAATCATGTGGGATTCTATTAAGAGAAATAACTTATGACTGATTGGAGTACTAGAACAGGGAGGGATAACAGAAAATACACAGAGAATTGTTGAAAATTTGTTGGCAGAAAATTTCCCTGATAACGTGAAAGATGAGAAGATATCTATCCAAGATGCTCATTGAACTCCACATAAGGTAGATGTCAAAAGAAAGTCACCAAGACATATTATAATCAAACTTGCCAAAACCAAATATAAACAGAGAATTTTATGAGGAGCTAGGGATAAATGAGAAGGCACCTCAAAGGAGAGCCAATGAGAATAAACTCAGACTAGTTGGCAGAAACCATTCAGGCAAGAAGGTAATGGGATGACTTATATAAAAAACTGAAGGAAAAAAAAAATTGCCAGCGAAGAATCATATATCCAGCAAAACTGTCTCTGAAATATGAAGGAGAAATTAGGACATTTCCAGATAAACAAAAGTTTAGAGAATTCGTAAAAACCAAACCAAAACTACAAGAAATATTAAAGGGAGTTCTGTGGTTAGAAAATCAGTAATATCGGGTTTCCACTGAGGACTTGAAAAGTGGGCAGAAAGATACCCCCCCAAAAAAAATCAAATTAAAAAAAAAAGCTCAAAACAGGATAACAGTGATTATGTAAAAGAAGACAACATTAAAACAATAAAGAGGGACTAAGTAATGCAGTCATACATCTTCCATATGGAGAGGAAGATAAGGCGATACAAAGAAATAAAAGCTAGGTTTAAATTTAGAAAAATAGGGGTAAATAATAAGGTAACCACAAAGGAGACAAAGTATCCTACACATCAAAATAAAATATAAGGAAAAAATAGAGACTCAGCAGAAACAAAATCAACAAGAACGAAAATGAGGAAAGGACAATATATAAAGATAATCTACTCAGCACATAAAATTAAGTGGAAAAAAGAAACTGTCAACAACACACAAAAAAAGACATCAAAATGATAGCACTAAATTCATACCTATCCATAATTATGCTGAACGGAAACAGACTAAATGCACCAATAAAGAGACAGAGAGTGGCAGAGTGGATGAAAACACACGATCCATCTATATGCTGAATACAAGACACGGACCTTAGACTTAGAGATACAAACAAACTAAAACTCAAAGGACGGAAAAAATTATGTCAAGCAAACAAAAAGAGCAGGAGTGGCAATATTAATTTCTGACAAAACAGACTTTAAAGTTAAATTCATCAAGGAAGGACACTATATAATGATTAAAGGGACAATATACCAAGAAGCACTGTTTTTTTTTTTTTTTTTAATACCAAGAAGATATAACCATATTAAATATTTATGCACCCAATGACAGGGCTGCAAGATACATAAAACAAACTCTATCCAGAGTTGTAAAGTGAGATAGACAGCTCCACCATAATAGTAGGAGACTTCTACACACCACATTTCTTGAAAGACAGGACATTCAGAAAGAAGCTCAATAAAAACATGGAAGATCTAAATGCCACAATAAACCAACTTCACCTGAGAACACTCCACCAAACAGCAACCAGGTATACTTTCTTGTCTAGCGCACATGGAACATTCTCTAGAATAGACCACATATTAGGTCATAAAGAAAGCCTTAGCAGAATCCAAAACATTGAAATATTACAAAGCATCTTCTCTGACTATAAGGCCATAAAAGTGGAAATCAATAACAGAAAAAGCAGGGAAAAGAAATCAAACACTTGGAAACTGAACGATACCCTGCTCAAAAAAGACTGGGTTATAGAAGACATTAAGGATGGAATAAAGAAATTTACAGAATTCAATGAGAATGAAAACAATTCCTATCAGAACCTTTGGGACACAGTGAAAGCAGTGCTCAGAGGTCAATTTACATCAATAAATGCACACATCCAAAAAGAAGAAAGGGCCAAAATCAAAGAATTATCCCTACGACTTGAACAGATAGAAAAAGAACAACAAAAGAAACCCTCAGGCACCAGAAGAAAACAAATAATAAAAATTAGAGCAGAACTAAATGAAAAAGAAAACAGAATAACAATAAAAAGAATGAACAAGTCCAAAGCTGGTTCTTTGAAAAAATCAACAAAATTCATAAACCGCTGGCCAAACTGACAAAAGAAAAACAGGAGAGGAAGAAAATAACCCAAATAAGAAATGAGATGGGCGATATTACAACAGACCCAACTGAAATTAAAAGAATCTTATCAGATTACTACAAAAAATTGTACTCTAACAAATTTGAAAACCTAGAAGAAATAGATGAACTCCTAGAAACACACTATCTACCTAAACTAACACAAACATGGGTAGATCAAGTAAATAGAATCATAGCAAGAGATTGAAAAGGTAATCAAAAAACTCCCAACAACAACAACAAAAAAGCCTTGGCCCAGACGGCTTCACTGCAGAGTTCTACCAAACTTTCAGAGAAGAGTTAACTCCACTACTACAAAAAGTATTTCAGAGCATAGAAAAGGATGTAATACTCCCAAAAACATTCTATGAAGCCACCATATCCCAGATACCAAAATCAGGTAAAGACACCACAAAAAAAGAAAATTACAGACCTATATCCCTCATGAACATAGATGCAAAAATCCTCAACAAAATTCTAGCCAATAGAATTCAACAACATAACAGAAAAAAAAATTCACCATGGCCAAGTGGGATTCATACCAGGTATGCAGGGATGGTCCAACATTAGAAAAATAATTAATGTAATCCATCATAAAAATAAAACAAAAGACAAGAATCACGTGACTTTATCAATTGATGAAGAAAAGGCATTTGACAAAGTTCAACACCCATTCATGATAAAAACTCTCAGCAAAACAGGAATAGAAGGAAAATTCCTCAGCATAATAAAGGGCATTTATACAAAGCCAATAGCCAACATCATCCTAAATGGAGAAAGCCTAAAAGTATTCCCCTTGTGATCAGGAACCAGACAAGGATGTCCTTTATCACTGTTATTCAACATTGTGCTGGAAGTCCTAGCCAGAGCAATTAGGCAAAATAAAGAAATAAAGGGCATTCAGATTGGCAAGGAAGAAGTAAGAGTATATCTTTTTGCAGATGACTTGATCTTATAGACAGATAACCCTAAGGAATCCTCAAGAAAGCTACTGAAACCGATAGAAGAGTTCAACAGAGTATCACGATACAAGATAAACTCACAAAAATCAGTTGGATTCCTCTACACAAACAAAAAGAACATCGAAGAAGAGATCACCAAACCTATACCATTTACAGTAGCCCCCAAGAAGATAAAATACTTAGGAATCAATCTTACCAGAGATGTAAAAACTTATACAAAGAAAACTACAAAACACTTCTGCAAGAAACCAAAAGAGACCTACATAAGTGGAAAAACTCACCTTGCTCATGGATAGGAAGATTTAACATTGTAAAAATGTCTCTTCTACCAAAAGCAGTCTATAGATTTAATGCAATTCTGATCCAAATTCCAATGATATTTTTTAATGAGATGGAGAAACAAATCACCAACTTCATATGGAAGGGAAAGATACCCTGGATAAGTAAAGCATTACTGAAAAAGAAGAACAAAGTGGGAGGCCTTACTATGTATACCTGATTTTAGAATCTATTATACTGCCACAGTAGTCAAAACAGCCTGGTACTGTACAACAGATACATAGACCAATGGAATAGAATTGAGAATCCAGTCATAAATCCATCCACATATGAGCAGCTGATATTTAACAAAGGCCCCAAAACAATGAAATGGGGAAAGACAGTCTTTTTAAAAAATGGTGCTGGCATAACTGGATATTCATCTGCAAAAAAATGAAACAAGACCCATACCTCAGTCCATGCACAAAAACTGACTCAAAATGGATCAAAGACCTAAATTAAAATCTAAAATGATAAAGATCTTGGAAGAAAAAATAGGGACAACATTAGGAGCCCTAATCCATGGCGTAAACAGTACAGAAAACATCACTAACCATGGTGGAGAAAAACTAGATAACTGGGAGCTCCTAAAAATCAAACACCTATGCTCATCCAAAGACTTCACCAAAAGAGTAAAAAGATTACCACAGACTGGGAAAAAGTTTTTAGCCATGCCATTTCCGATTAGTGACTGCTCTCTAAAATGTACATTATAATGCAAAAACTCAACTACAAAAAGACAATAACCCAATTTAAAAATGGGCAAAAGATATGAACAGATACTTCACTAAAGAAGACATTCAGGTAGCTAACAGATACATGAGAAATACTCACTATCATTAGCCATTACAGAAATCCAAATCAAAACTACAATGAGATTTCATCTCACTCCAACAAGGCTGCCATTAATCCCCAAAACACAAAATAATAAATATTGGAGAGGCTGTGGGGAGATTGGAAGATGTATGCATTGCTGGTATTGGGTTATACATTGCTGGTGGGAATGTAAAATGGTACAGCCACTTTGGAAATCTATTTAGTGTTTCCTTAAAATGCTGGCAATAGAAATACCATTCGATGCAGGAATCCCACTTCTTGGAAAATATCCTAGAGAAATAAGTGCCTCTACACGAACAGATATATGCACACCCATGTTTATTGCAGCACTGTTTACAATAGCAAAAAGATGGAAGCAACCAAGGTGTCCATCAATAGATGAATGGTTAAATAAATTATGGTGCATTCACACAATGGAATACTACGCATCGATAAAGAACAGTGAAGAACCTGTGAAACAGTTCCTAACATGGAGGAATCTGGAAGGCATTATGCTGAGTGAAATTAGTCAGTTGCAAAAGGACAAATACTGTATAAGACCACTATTATAAGAACTTGAGAAATAGTTTAAACAGAGAAGAAAATATTCTTTGATGGTTATGATAGGGTGGAGTGAGGGAGGGTGGGAGGGGGTATTCACTAATTAGACAGTAGATAAGAACTACTTTAGGTGATGGGAAAGACAGCACACAATACAGGAGAGGTCAGCACAAGTGAACTAAACCATAAGCAAGGAAGCTTCCTGAATAAAGTGAATGCTTCGAAGGCCAGTGTAGCAGGGTCATGGGCTTGGGGACCATGGTTTCAGGGAACATCTAAGTCAATTGGCATAAATAAATCTATTAAGAAAACATTCTACATCCCTCTTTGGAGAGTGATGTCTGGGGTCTGAAATGCTAGCAAGTGGCCATCGAAGATTCATCAACTGGTCTCAACCTACCTGGAGCAGAGGAGAATGAAGAACACCAAGGACACAAGGTAATTACGAGCCCAAGAGACAGAAAGGGCGACATAAACCAGAAACTACATCATCCTGAGACCAGAAGAACTAGATGTGCCTGGCTACAACCGATGACTGCCCTGACAGAGAAAACAACTGAGGGAGGAGGAAAGCAGTGGGATGCAGACCCCAAATTCTCATAAAAAGGCCAGGCTTAATGGTGTGACTGAGACTAGAAGGACCCTGGTGGTCATGGCACCCAGACCTTTTGTTGACCCTGGGTAGGAACCATTCCCCAAACCAACTTTTCAGACAGGGATTGGACCAGACAATGGGTTGGAGAAAAATGCTGTGAGGATTGAGCTTCTTGGATCAGGTGGGCACTTGAGATTATTTCGCATCTCCTTCCTGGAGCTGAGATGAGTGGGTAGAGGGGGTTAGAAGCTGGTGAAACGGACAGGTAAATAGAGAGAGGAGGATGGAGTGGGATGTCTCATTAGGGGGAGTGCAATTAGGAGTATGTAAGAAGGTGTATATAAGTTTTTGTGTGAGATACTGCCTTGATTTGTAAACTTTTACTTAAGGCACAATAAAATTAAAAAAAAAAATTAGAACGTGGACTGTCCAAAGTATGAATCTAGGAAAATTAGAAGTAGTCAAAAATGAAATGGGACACATAAACATCAATATCTGAGACATTAGTGAACTGAAATTGACTGATATTGGCCATTTTGAATCATCAACCATTATTCTTCTATGCCAGGAAGAAGAATGGTGTTGCATTTATCATCCAAAAGAACATTTCAAGATCTATACTGACATACAATGCTGTCAGTGGCAGGAAAATATCTGTAAGTCTACAAGGAAGACCAGCTAATAATATCATTATTCAAATTTACACACCAACCACTAAGGCCAAAGATGAAGAAATTGAAGATTTTTACCAAATTCTGCAGTCTGATATTGATCAAACATGCAATCAAGATGCATTGATAATTACTGGTAATTGGAATGGTGAAAGCTGGAAACAAGGAAGAACGATTGGTAATTGGAAAATATGGCCTTGGTGATATAAACAACTCTGGCGATCCCATGATAGAATTTTGCAAGACCAACAACTTCTTCATTGTAATGCCTTTTTTCAACAACATAAATGGCAGCTATACACATGAACTCACCAGATAGAATACACATGAACCAAATTTATGATGGAAAATCTCAGTATCATCAGCCAGAACAAGACCAGGGACCGACTGTGGAACAGACCCTCAGTTGCTCATATGCAAGTTCAAGTTGAAGTGGAAGAAATTTAGAACAATTCCATGACAGCCAACGTAAAAGCTTTAGTATATTAACCTAAATTTAGAAACTATCTCAAGAATAGATTTGATGCATTGAACCCTAATGACCGAAGGCCAGATGAGCTGTGGAATGACATCAAGGATATCATACATGAAGAAAGCAAAAGAGAAGTCATTAAAAAGACAGAAAAGATCAAAATGGATGTCGGAAAAGGCTCTGAAAGTTGCTTTTGATTGTAGAGTACCTAAAGCAAAAAGAAGAATTGATGAAGTAAAAGAGCTGAACAGAAGATTTCAAAGGGTGGCTCGAGAAGACAAAGTAAAGTATCATACTGAATTGAGTTAGAACCTGGAAATAGAAACCCAAAAGGGAAGAACACATTCAACATTTCTCATGCTGAAAGGACTGAAGAAAAAATTCAAGCCTTGAGTTCCAATACTGAAGGACTCTACAGGGAAAATATTAAAAAACCCAGGAGGCATCAAAAGAGGATGGAAGGAATACACAGTCACTGTACCAAAAAGAATTGGTTAATGTTCAACCATGTCAGGAGGTACCATATGACCAAGAACCAACAGTACTGAAGGAAGAAGTCCAAGCTATACTGAAAGCATTGGCAAAAAAAAAAACAACACTCCAGGAATTGACAGAACATTAACTGAGACGTTTCCACAAATTGATGCTGTGCTGGAGGTGCTCACTTACCTATGGCAAGAAATTTGGAAGACAACTACTTGGCAAACCAACTGGAAGAGATCCATATTTGTATACATTCCAAAGAAAGGTGATCCAGCAAAAAATGTAAATTATTGAACAATACCATTAATAACACACACAAGTAAAATTTTGCTGAAGATCATTTAAAAGCAATTGCAGCAGTACATCAACAGGGAACTGCCAGAAATTCAAGGTGGATTCTAAAGAGGATATGGATCCAGGGGTATCATTGCTGATGTCAGATGTATCCTGGCTGAAAGCAGAGAATACTAGAAAGATGTTTACCTGTGTTTTATTAACTATGCAAAGGCATTCGACTGTGTGATCATAACAAATTATGGATAACATTGCAAAGAATGGGAATTCAAGAATACTTAATTGTGCCCATGAGGAACCTGTACATAGACCAAGAGGCAGTTATTCAAACAGAACAAAGAGATACTGTGTGGCTTAAAGTCAGGAAAATTTTGCATCCGGGTTGTACCTTTCACCACACTTATTCGACCTGTATGCTGAGCAAATAATTCAAGAAGCTGGACTATGTGAAGAAGAATGTGGCAACAGGATTTGTGGAAGACTCATTAACGATCTGCAATATGCAGATGACACAGCCTTCCTTGCTGAAAATGAAGAGGACTTGGAGCACTTACTGATGAAGATCAAAGACCACAGCCTTTGGTATGGATTGTACCTCAACATAAAGAAAACAAAAATCCTCACAACTGGACAATTAAGCAACATCACAGTAAACGAAGAAAAGATTGACGTCGTCAAGGATTTCATTTTACTTGGATCCACAATCAATGCTCAAGGGAGTATCAGTCAAGGAATCAAAGGACGCATTGCACTGGGCACATCTGCTGCAAAAGATCCATTTAAAATGTTAAAAAGCAAAGATGTCACTGCAAGGACTAAGGTGCACCTGACCCAAGCCACTGTGTTTTCAATTGTCTCATATGCATGTGAAAGCTGGAAAATGAATAAGGAAGACAGAAGTATAAATGATGCCTTTGAATTACGGTGTTGGCAAAGAACATTGAATATACCATGGAATTTCAGAAGAATGAATAAATTTATCTTGGAAGAAGTACCGCCAGAATGCTCCTTAGAAGACTTCATCTCAATACTTTGGACATGTTATCAGAAGGGACCAGTTCCTGGAGAAGGACATCATGCTTGGTAGAGGAGAGAGTCAGAGAAAAAGATGAAAACCTTCAACAAGATGGGTTGACACAGTGGCTGCAACAATGGGCTCAAGCATAACAATGATTGTGAGGATAGCGCTGGATAGGGCCGTGTTTTCTTCTGTTGTACATAGGGTCGCTATGAAGACATGTAACAGCATAGCAGGATCTTACCATATCCAGCAATAATTTGGCAAATGTCTTGAACCTGATACCAGCCGTGTATTTAAGTTCTCTCCATTTTCCAATTTTGTCACTTTTTCTTTTTGTGAACAACAACAACAAAATTTCCACTGTTTTTTCTGTCCTAAAGCAATGCCTTTCTGTCAAGGTCAGCCTTGGCTTTTTTGATTCTAACTATATCCAGAATCAGTTATTGTCACCAGGTGTAACTGCACTGTAGATAACCTGTACCAGTTAAGTACTCTGGGTTTTGTCTACCATGTGTTTTGTTTATACCCCTTTCTTCGGGCCAGTATTTGTTTTTTCATTCTTTATTTTCTTTTAAGAAGACTTTAGGATATTTTGTTTTCTTTCAGAATTTTTTGGCTTTTCTTTATAATTCCTATTTTGGCTTAGAATTTAGCAAATGGCTTGTGGAAAAATTGAAGGTTTGAGGGCATTCAGATTTCTAGTACAGTTACTCTAGTCCATGTTACTACTAAAAGCTTTGTCATTTTCTCTTTCCTCAAATGTATTTCTCTACCAAGGCCAATTCTGATCTATGAAAACCACCACCACCATAGTGGCGGGTTGCTGAATTGTCCCCCCACCTCTGGAATTTAAGCTCATTTGATTGTTATTGCAGGGATCTCTGATGCCTCAAATAGTGCTTTTTAAAGACTTTTTTTTTTTTTTTTTTGGTGATTCTTTTCTTGTTGATTCTTCTGACATTGCTGTATCTACTGCATTTTATTTGAGAAAAGAAATGCCATCCATTGTGTCTCTCTTTTTGTTACAAATATTCTCCTTTATCCCACCGATAACTTATAGTATGCTTATTTTAAATTTTTATTAAACCTATGCTATCTATTCAAATTTTAATAAGAAATTCAAATTTTGTTTTGCTATATTTCTTTTTCAAGAGCTGTGCTCCTCAGCTATCTGGTAATTTTTGCCTGTGACTCAGCGCCAGCTGGTAGTTTCAGCAACCCCTTTGGGGATTGTGTATGAGGGAAGAAGATGGCTACTTCGTCTTAGCTTTTATTATTTAGGATGAGTTTACGGATTCAGAGTACCTTGAAAAATACTGTAAAGTGGCCTTAAGTCTCTTCAACCCTGGTGGCTTGGTGGTTAAGCAATACAGCTGCTAACCAAAGGGTCAGCAGTTCGAATCTGCCAGGCGGTCCTTGGAAACTCTAGAGGGCAGTTCTACTCTGTCCTATAGGGTCGCTATGAGTCGGAATTGACTCAGTGGCACTGGGTTTGGTGTGTTTTTGGAAGTCTCTTTCAAAGTTCAAGGATCTGCATTTTCTAGCTTTTTTTTCCTCTTGGGATTATATCACATAATTTTACTTTTCCGACTCTGGAATCCAGCTGCCTTCACCTTTATTCCAGCACAGGTCCTTTCCATGTGCTGCTTGTCTGGTTGTTCTTTCTGAAACACTTTTACCTCTGCTTTCCTTCCCTCTGTTGCTAGTAAGATCCATTTTTCAGATCTCTCCATATACGTTATTTCATCAGGAGTTTTCACCGACTCTTCAGTTTAAATCAGGTTCTTGGTCATAATCTGATAACCATCTCGCCTCCATTTCTGTGACAACTTACCTTATTTGTAATAGTGCATTTATTAATGTGCTTACTATATTAATGTCTGCCTTCCTTTCTAGTTAGTAAAGTTCCATGGAAGCACAGATAGCTCTTGGTTTTGTATAATTTTGTGTTTCCAGCTATGAAAACCAAGTTCCTAAAAAATAGCCTACAAAATCCTATAATATTTGTTGAATTAATTGAATTCTTTCCTTTGTTTACTTTCTGTGGATGCTATCCATTCTCACACTCTTTGCACCTTGTGGAGTTAATACAATTTCGTATCTCCTGTCTCTCTCTATGTGGAGCCCTGGTGGTGCAGTAGTTAAAAGCTAATACCGTTAATCAAAAAGTGGGCAGTTTGAATCCACTGGCCACTCCTTGGAAACCTATGGAGCAGTTCTACTCTGTCCTGAGGGTCACTATGAGTCAGAATCAACTCAGTGGCAATGGGTTGTTTAGTTTGGCTCTCTCTATGATCACTTTTTAGCCATTATTTTCTATCTTACTTAAAATGTAAATTTTTTTAGGTTTATTTGTCAAGCAATTTTATCTTCTTACCTGACCATTTTCTGTCAGCAAGGCCCATAATCATGCAAAGATAGACAGAATACACACACACACACTTAGACACGGATATGAAACTATAGTGACAAAATCTATTTTAAAAGTACTAGAAGATTTGGAAGTCTTAAAACTGGATTCACAAGGTGTTAATACCTCTGTCCCAGTTATGTTCGTTCTTTGTATTACTTATCGTCACTAAAGGAGCCCTGGTGGCACAGTGGTTAAAGCCTCTGGACTGCTAACCAGAAGTCAGTGGTTCTAGCCCACCAGTCACTCCTTGGGAGAAAGGTGTGACAGTCTGCTTCCATAAAGATTACAGTCTTGGAAATCTTATGGAGGCAGCTCTGCACTGTCCTATACGGTTGCTATGAGTCAGAATCAACTCCAAGGCAATTGTTTAGGGTTTTTTTTTTTTTTTGGTATTTTTACTAATACATTGTATACTTCATTTATTTTGTTACATATTTAGAATTACAGTTAAAGTACAAAGAATAATATACAGACCTCCATATTAAAAGATATTTATTTTTAGCTAAATAAATATTGTACATAATTGAAGTCATTACCCATGGCAAATGTCAGGTGTTCATCTTTTATTCTTTCTGATTTATTGTATTTGGTCTGTATGTATTGTCTTCTTACAGATACAATAGCCATCTAGGCAATAATCATCAAATATCTGGCCATTTTTTACATACATGCATTTATTACTGGCATTTTCACGTCCTGGAAGCCTAGAAGAGAAAATACTTTATATATCAATTGTTTTCAAACAAATCCATGATGTTTTGATATAGTAGCAGAAATGCTATTTCATCAGTTCTCTAGCAATACAAATAATGAGGAATATTTTATGTCAAATCCAAAATTCAATATTAAAGGTAGAATTGTAATGATAAAAGTGCCTTTAATTCTGGCTATCATCTTTGTGACTCGGGCAATTTAAGGATATCTTTCATTTTTCACTGGGGTTTATTGAGCTCTCTTATACATTAGGATTTCAGAGTAGAGTTCTGATTAAATTTTCTATTTTTAAAGATTTATTTGACATTAGTTTACTGCTAAGATTTGGGGTGAGAAGGGGGAAAGGGAGAGAAAGGTAGGATAATACTTTTATTGAGTTACTATTTGCCAGATACTTTCTAGAGCTTAAAATATCAATTAATGTATTTTAACAACCAATCTATGAAATTGGTACTATTATTCACATTTTGTAGATGAAGGAACAGAAAACTGGACACAGAGTAGTGGAATAGCTAAACAAAGATTACTTAATTGACGCTCAGAACTCCAATCCAGGCAGTGTATGTTCAGAGATTGTATTATTAATTACTACACTAAACTGGGAAAGTTAAAATTGGAAAATTAGAGTATTGATATATCAGTATTTCCCAGAGTATTTCTAACCTTGCTTTAAAATATATAGTGATTTATCTGAGCACATCAGAAATCACCTAAGGAATTACATTAGCAATATGTTGCAAGGGAAGACAAGACTAACAATCTGCTTCCAAAGGGTCACAGCCTTGAAAACCCTATAGAGCTGTTGTATTCTGCACACATGTGGTCTCCATGGGTTAGAACTGACTTCATGGCAACTGTTATGAATTGAATTGTGCCCCCCCCAAAAAACATGTATCAACTTGGCTAGGCCATGATTCCCAGTATTGTGTGATTGTCCACCATTTTGTCATCTGATATGATTTTCCTGTGTGTTATAAATCCTGCTTCTACGATGTTAATGAGGTGGAATTAGCAGCAACTACTTTTTTTATGTTAATGAGGGTGGCTCAATCTACAAGATTGGTTATGTCTTAAATCAGTCTCTTCTGAGATAATAAAAGGGAGAAGCAAGCAGAGAGACATGGGGACCTTATACCACCAGGAGACAAGAGCCAAGAGAATAGCATATCTTTTGGACCCAAGGTCCCTCTGCTGAGAAGCTCCTCAACTGGCGAAGATTGATAAGGACCTTCCCCCAGAGTCAACACAGAGAGAAAGCCTTCCCCTGGGGCTGGCACCCTGATTTGGACTCCTAGCCTCCTAGACTAAGAGAATAAATTTCTCTTTGTTAAAGCCATCCACTTGTTGTATTTCTGTTATAGCAGCACTAGATAACCAAGACAGCAATTAACAATAACATGTCGGTAGGAAAAAAAAAAAAAAATGAAGAAATAGAAATTTAGACTAGAAAGAGGCAGTGTCAAACATAAAAAATGAAAAGTGGAAATGAAAGATAAATGATAGAGGCAGGGACTCAGAGCATACTTACTTCGTAAACCACAGGATAACAGTTTCATCAGTTTTATAGATCAACATATAAAAATATTTTTTTAATATATTTGAGTATGTATATATGTGTGTATTGTATCTACAGGTGTCTGAAAGCAACATTTAAATTAGTAGACTGGAAAGACAGGAGCCTGTAAAATATAACTCACCAAATTAGCCCATGAAAAAATTCTGATTTTCAGAATCAATTTTTGTTTTTTACTGTGGATTTCTTGCTAAGTTTCAAACTGTATTGACCATACATTAGAGTACAAAATAGACTAAGTGTATGAGCACCTGGTGTAGAGATATTTGCTCCATAATGATTCAGAATTATTGCATGTCTCTAAATCTCAGGCCCTATTGTCTCCGCAATCTGACAATAGGATGCCTGAATGACTACATAATTCAGTTTAGACAATGGTAATCTCTTTGCTAGGGGAGGTTTGTAGGGATATTTGGTCTCTCAAAATCTATTAGTAGGGGAATTTCACTTTTAATATTTGAGCCATTTATTTTGTCGGATTCAGTCAGTAGTAATCAGAGCTTTCTTTTCTCCCCCACCCCATTCAATTGTTGATAGTTTATTTACACTGCATATTAGGTTGCTCAGGGAATATGTTTCTAGTCCATGGTCAAAATATTTGTGATGTTGAGTTGAGGTGAATTATAGAGCAATGAATCACTGAATTCTTTTTTTAGAATGCAAGTATTATACATTCTAATTCCAGATAGTTTAATAAAGTCATCTGAGATTGGGTCTAGAAATCTTTAATTTTAGCAAGTATGTAGTGAGCTGGATAGCATCCTTTAAAATTCGTGTCCACTTGGAACCTCAGAACGAAACCTTATTTGGAAATAGGGTCTTTGACAATGTAATTAAGGTAAGGATAGAGGTGAGATCATATTGGATTAGAGTGGGCATGCGATCCAATAAGAGTGCCCTTACAAGACAGAAAATGACACAGAGACACAGAGAAGAAGGTGATGTGAAGATGGAGGGAGATCTTGGGGAATGTGTACAAGCCAAGGAACACTAAGGATTTCCAGCAACAATCAGAAGCCAGGGGAGAAGCATGGGATGGTTTCTCCCTCAGAGCCTCCAGAAAAAACCAACTCTGCCAACACCTAGATTTTGAATATCTGGTCTCCTGAACTGTGAACAAGTTAATTTCTGTTTACCTAGTTTGTGGTCATTTGTTATGGAAGCCCTAGGAAACTAATACAAAGTACACTGGGTAATTTTGATCCATAAGTCCTGGAGAGGTAGAAAGCATACTTTAGGGAAATCTCATGGGTCAAAACAAAGGACATAAAAATTAAAATGACAAATCTGATATGGGCTCATTTTGTCATTGTGTACAAGTTTACTTATTCAATTACTTTATTACTAAAATGTGAAATCATAATATCTCAATCATAGAACTGACAAACAGTATACATGAGATACATAAGTAAACTCTAGCTTAATACAACAACGATTTTACTGTCCTCTTTCCCATTCATCCTGCCTTTTCCTTGTTGGTTTATTATGTACACATCTGTCATGAAATCTAATATCTGTCCATATCCAGGCTAAATATTTAAGTCTGGACGATAATAATGTTTTAATTCTGCACTAAAATTTTTAAACAGCAAGAGACTTACTCATTCAGGATAAGAGTTGTGCCATCTAGCCAAACCCATTTCAGTTGGCTACTGTTGTAAAATGAACCGATCCAAAACTTTTCCTGTTTCATAGTACATTGCATTTTTGACAATTGTTTTATGAATTTCTGCAGAAAGTGAGAGAGAAAAAATCAGAAATTAGAACTTTTCCTAAGAAAAAGTAATATAATGATTGAAATATGTATATTTTATTTATAAACTTCCCTTTGGAGTCTCTGTTTTATAATATCAAAAGAATCTGGAGGGTTTAATCATAGGCTTTTTTAGCCACATGCTGGATATCAGTAACTAGTGATTTATTTATTCACTAAGCAATATATATATATATATATATATTGAAGTCCACATTATATTCTAGATATTGCCTTAGATATGGCCTCTAAAGCGAACAAACATGCCTGATGGCTGCAGCCATTTAGACAAGATACAGAAAAATAACAAGAACATTGAGCCTATGCGTTAAATAGTGGTATGTGCTACAAGAAAAGAAAAACAAAACCAAATGAGAAGACATGGTAGCATTGCAGGGAATTCTAACAGATTTTGATGTACCAAAAAATGTTTCTAAGGGGATTGTTTCATAAGATAAATTCTTAAAGATGATAATGCATTAACACGGAGAAGACATTTGGCATTGAGAGGTGGAGAAGATAAAATTTTTCACAGGCAAATGAATTTGAAAATTACAGACAAGAAAGAGCAAAGAGGGAACATGGTGACTTTAAAGAAGTTGAGCACGTCCGGAAGCACCGCATGCTTCTCTGAGATCAGAGTGGTGGAGACGCATTAACGTCAGAGGAGACCAGAGAAATGGGTAGGATCAGGGTTATGCAGGACATTATACACATATTAACTTATTTGACTTTATCCTAAGTGCTGAGGAAAACCACTTGAATACTGAATTACATATCCAAAAATTACAGTCAAAATGTAAAGATCATTGAGCATTATACAAGGTGTTTTAGAAGAATGCAAGATTTGAGCGATTGTTACAATTCTTAACATTTTATCATAGTAACTCTCACTGAAACAAACTCTTTTCTTTACCATCTCTTCTGCAGTATCCCACTTAACAAATCTTGAACTGGAATTCATGCAATAAAGATTACATTCTTTCCAAGGACGCCTGTCTCTTGAAAAATAGTAGCAGCTTTCTCCATGTTGATGCCATTGGCTTGAACAAGAAGGACATTTCCAAACTATGTAAAATAAAAGCAGAATGTAATTGAGTACCTTTCATCAGTGCAAGTTTACAGAACAAATCTACTCTATATATAACCAAAAATTCATTTGAGTTTCATATTGTAGACTTCATGTGCTTAAATTTGATGTTAGATTTATCATAAATTATTAACTTCTTTGGAAATATTTTGACCTTTAAGATTATTAAGATACATATAGGCAAATCAAATTTTTTTTTTAAATCACAAAATTGTAAAATTAGAAATGTACCTGGAAACATATCAGATATATATATAAGCTTTAATTGTAAATATAATGCTTGGTGTTCTAAATGAAAAAGAACCATGCATACATGTATAAAAGGAAAAGATGTTTTTAAGCTTCAAGAGTTAAATAATGAAGAATACGTACATAAAATCACAAATAAGTACCCATCAAGACTTTCAAAAAAATTTTTTTTTTAATTTTTCTTGGGTCAACTTGATAGTGCCATGATGTGGGTACTATAGGGTTGCTATGAGTTGGAATCAACTCGATGGCAATAGGTTTTGTTTTGTTTTAATTATGATTTATATGGCTGCAAAAGAAATATTCTTTCACATACATGTAGATTTGACTGAAAGCCACTTATATGCACCCAGTTATATGTATCAAGCATGATAGTTGATATATAAATTTTCCTCTCTCTTCTGTAAATAAAGTTATGACTCTGGGACTGTATTCCAAAATTACCTGTTTTATTTGCTTCCCTGCTGAAGGAGAGATTTCCTGGATAATCTTCTGCTTGAAATGACTTCTGATTCACTGCAGAGAATTCAGAAACATCAGTTTCAAGCTAACAAATAAAAATAATTGAGTATTCCTATATGCAACAACTCGTACTAAGTTTGAAGACACAGGGATGACTTGCTTCAAAGAACTCAAACTAAATAAGAGAGTCATAAACATAAAAATCAAATTACAGTACAAGTATGACAAATTCATAAAGCAATTGATCGCAGAAGAAGAAAAAATTTAATCCTGATAAGTATAAGCAGGTTTTTCACAGACAGGGGAAAAAAGAGGCATTACTAGCAAAGGAAATTTGAGAAAGATACTAAGCCATTAAGGTTCATCATATATTTAGAAAATGGGCAATAATTTGATATGTCTATTAAAAAAAAAAAAAAAAAAACTCCAGTTCTGTGTGTAGAACATTATACCTGGTCCAGTAATTGAATGAATTTAAAAATGTATTACCTTAATATCCACTATGTGAGCAGTGAAAAAACAGAATAAATTCTATAGAGACTTACACTTTGTGGCCAAGATTCCAACGAACAGAAGAAGCACCAGGCAAATGAGCCAGAGAATCACTGCAGTGAATTTCCAAAAAGAAGATGGTGCAGAAAGATCTAAAGAAAGGGATGAAAAAGTCTTGTGACATCAGCTTCTAAATGTTTGTTCAGAGTTCCGTTTCTGTTTAGATGTGGAAAGAGAGCAAGTCTTGTATCCTAAAAATGGAAAAGGTAAGATGTTCTATAAAATCCTCACTCTTTTTGAGCAAGTCAGACAACGGAATTCAAAAGGCAACCAGGTGAACTTCTGTGGAGAGATGGGACACATACCCTCCTTTACCTTTGGCAAAGCGTAGGAAGAAGAGGTTGCAACCATAAAAGCAGGTTAAAAAAACACAAACAACTGATTTTTTAACATATTCTTCAAGACTGAAGTTAAAGGCAAGCTATCATGAGACTTTAGTTCACACCCACTTTACTATTTTCTGTGGCTTCCAACTGGATGCTCAAGGAAAGATGTGGGGAGAGCAGAATACATGAGAGACCCTTCTCTGTGGCACAGGTCTAAAGAATATGCCAAGATTTGAGGGTTTAGTAGGCACACCTGGAGAGAACCATTCATGCTTGGGACCTTGGCTGAGTAAAATGTGGTAAGTCAGCTGCTTTTGAGGGACAGACACAAAACCCATGCAGTGCCCTGGATGTTCTGACTATTGGACCCCAACAAAGAAGACAAGCTTCCACAGGGGAAAACCAAAAACCAAATCAGTAGCCATCAAGTCAATTCCAAATCATGGCAATCCCATGTGTTGCAAAGTAAAACTGTGCTCCATAAGGATTTCAGGTCTGTAGCCTTTCAGAAGTAGACCAGCAAGTCTTATTTCCAAAGTGTCTCTGGGTTGGTTTGCACCACCAGCCTTTTGGTTAGTAGTCCAATGAATTAGCCAGTGCAGCAACCGCATACGGGTTAAAAAAATAAAACACTGGATTGGAGTCTACTTACTAGCTATGTGACCAAGAAAATTTACTTAATTTCTCTTAGATTTAGTTTTCCTCTCTGTAAAATAATGATAGTAGTGCCTACCCACAGGGTTACTATGAGGGTTAAATTGTTATATTTTAAATGCTTGGAAGAGCTCCCGGCTTATAGTAAATGACCAACAAGAATTGGTTTATTATTATTTAAAAAATGGGAAAACATAAAATCCACATGCCTGAGAGCAGGTACAGAAACCTAAGGGTATTCAAAAAAAAAAAAAAAGAAGAAGAAGAAGAAGAATTTACCTAAGGGAATTAAAAAAAAAAAAAAAGAGCCGTGGTGGTACAGCGGCTAAGAGCTTGCCTGCTAACTGAAAGGTTTGCAGTTCCAATCCACCAGCACTCTTTGGAAACCATATGGGGCAGTTCTACTCTATCCTATAGGGTTTGCTGTGAGTCCGAATCAACTTGTCAGCAACAGGTTTGTTTGTTTTTTGGCTTTTTTTTTTTTTTTTTTTTGGTAAATTCTTTAGATGTAATAATTTAATGGAAAAGGTGATTTTTTTTTTTTTTTCATTTACACCAGTGCAAAGTGAAACATTGATCATCATTTATGTCAATCCTTAGTTGTGGGTGCCTGGGTTTAGATAAATGTCAGGAATTTATTTTAAGTCTTTTAATTAAAGTTAGAAAATGCAGGAAAACATGGAACTCCTTGTTAGTAAAAACAGTTATTTGAAAGTCATTTGAGTACTCTGGGAAGAGAAAAGTCTTTGAACTCCATAAGTTCCACAAAGTACTAAATTTGATATCTTGAACATGCCATTAAACCGCCATGAATCTCTTTTTATTAATTTGTACACTAGGAATAAAAATAAAAACCACCTGGTGGAGTTCTTCTTGTTATTGATTTACAGGCGTGAAAGCCTTTTATAAACTGTGAAAAAACTAAACAGATATGGTTAGGTAAAAACAAATTAAGAAGACTTAGATGATGTCTCTAGACCATTTCATTTTGGCATGGAAAAAAAAAGAATAAATGGTGAAGTACGTTATTTTACATACACATACTCACAAATAATAATTTCATTAATAAAAATTTTCTATATAAGTCTAAAGGGAACTGCATCGATAGTCATCAAAAAAAAAGGAAAACAATTTCTGAATACATTTTAGTCAGTATAGGGGAAAGTTTTCTTTTTCTTTTTTAATTGTGGACAGTATATTGTAAAATTTGAAGATAGTTGCCCTTTAATCACATGGAAATTACACACAAATTACATCATAAATAATACTGTAGTAATAATCTAAAAAATTGATACATAATTAATTGAGGCACTATTTAAAAACAATGACACATCCTAGTGCAAACAGTAAATATCCATTTAATATAAGACAAAATGAACTACTAAATCAATATGTAGTATACTTTTTAATTATTTCATATATTGGTTTACATTTGGATAACGCAAATTAACAATAAAAATACCTAGTAAAGTGAATTCCAAACTATAGGAAAATTGTTAAACACCATTAAAAGATACAGTTCATTAAAATGATAACATTGTACCATGTGTATCAAACTAGAAGTATAGTACTTTTAAAGAGATCCATTTTTACACATTATGTTGGCAATATATATAAGCTGTTATTTAATTTTGAAAATAGAAAACAAGGATAATCCTCAAATCACAGCAAATGTGTTAGAATAGTGAGATTATCTGTAAATTTTTTCACTTCTCTATTTTCCAAATATTCTAGTATATGGTATTGCTATTTTACAAGGACAGAATATGGTCAATAACATAATTAGACCCCTATTAACTCACTTATTCAAAAACACTAATACAGTGCTTACAACATAGTTAAAATGATTAAACCTCAAAGAAAAAAAGTCATAATTCACCCTCAAAAGTGTTAATTTTCCTTCTTTGGCACAAGATACATATTTAAATTGTGTGTGTGTAAACATGGTGAATGCATTTTTTAATATTTTTAATGCAATTTAAAATCAGAAAATTTAGGACTTGCACATACCTAAATGTGGAAAACACGATGGAGATTTGCCTTTAGATATTTCAGGTCTTGGCCTTCTCTGTAGATGGGATGAACGCTGACATCGCAACTCAGAATAGGTTACATATACTTCACTCATTACTGAAGAACAGAGATACAATAAAAATGAGCAGAACAAATAGATTAGAATTCATGGAAATTGTGAAATTGGATAATAAAATTAACATAAAATAGTGTTTTGAAGGAACTCAAATCAAAAGATTCAAAAATTAAAAACATGGTGTTTTTTTAAGTTAATTAATGAATTGTATCATCATTGGTCTCTTTGATATTGCCTATGCACAATTACAAATCTATAAATATCATCACAGATAAATAAAAAAGCTGAAGAATAATCGATGAGTTGGTAACTTTAGAATTCAGTACACTGAAAGCTGTATTTTCAACCTAGAATTCAAATTCTCCCACAACTTCACCTGACCTTAGCTTTTTACACTCTTTGATTCCATTTCCATTGTGTCCCCATAATTCCACTGAGGATTTTTTTTCCCCCAAAATAGCAAGCACTCTCCAACCTTTATCTTTTTGCTTAAGTTCTCCATTCTCTGGTGTATTTTTCTCCTACATTACCTCCCAATAATCTTACATTATTTAATCTGTTACTCAAATTCTACCCTTTTTCTTTTTTAACAAAACCCATGTCTTCCAATAAAATTAATCTCCTTTTTATTTTCTTTTTTGTTATTCTTTGTTTGCCACTGTTCTATCAATTACTACCTCCTAATTTGCCTTCATTGGTGATTCTCCCCTTTATTATGAGCTTCTCGATAGCAAAGAATGTGTTTTATATTTGCATCTTAATCTTTGCTACTATCATAATTCTTAGATTTCCTTATACAATGTTAACAAAAAAAAATTGAATTTAATGCTAAAACTAAGTTTTGTGTGTTAAATAAATTCTAGTTCAGAACAAATTTTAAGAAAAAATTTTTCTGATAAAAATACTTTAGAAAAGTTTAAATGTGAGAGAATGTAGTAGGTTTAGTTTTTTTACTGTCTTCCTAGAGGATAATATCCTAAAACTCATCATGATTAAAATATATCTCCTATGGAACGCTGTCTTTATTCCAGTTGAATTTTGCATTTTCTTGTTTTCTTTATGCTCCCATTTCATAAAACTGAAAAAACTCATTTCATAATTCCCAAATGTCAAAAAAAATCATATCAATATATAACAACAATAATAATAATAATATTAATAAATAATTAGAATTTATTTAGGGCTACTCAAGCTTACATGCCTGTTTATAGCTTCTCTCCTTTTCTTTTATTCTTACCGTCCCTCCTTCCTTCCCTGTTCTCCTCCTTCACCCAGTAACCCACACTTTTTTTTTCTTCCAAACAACATATATATCTGCGTATTCATATATCAATCTGTCTTTGAATCTATCATTTTAGTTTCTTTCAATTCAATCCTTCCAAATTCTAAAAAATATATCCTGAAGAATATAATAAATATCTAGGAAACTGCAAATATCTGGGTTTTTTTAAGAAGAAATTGAATTTTTGCAGGAAAGAACAGATCTTAACTCTGACTACAGAAGCTTGAATTTAAGTGTTTTGATGGCCCTTAGTATACAGCAAGAGTCAGAATAAGAAGAGAAGAAAACAAAGAAATACAGAGGCTAACAATACCTTCGTTTGTCCTATGAGAGACTCTAATAGGTGAGGGCAGAATATGAGAGAAATAGTTTTCTGGAAGCAATCACACAGGAAATTCTTTTACTGATGCTCAGTTTAGCTCATTGTCATCCCTAGGCTGGGCTTTTCATCAGGGAAAGTAAGTTACATTAAGGTACCTAATATATTTGCACTAATGACCAATCTGTTTTACTCAACATTTGGTTTCTCACAGCCACAATTTAAGTTCAGCACTGATCAAGAGAGTATCCTCAGTTTTTTTTTTTAATTTTCTGCAATGTTATTTAAACATTACATTTTGCATTCAGTTTATATTCTAGGAATACCATTCATTATAGTCATTTTGTCAGTTTTTAATGTTTCTTTTAGAACTCTTTCAATTTTGAAGTAGGTATTATTTTTGCTCACTAGGTGGTGCATTTATGATTTTTCTCAGTAAACTTCAACGTTTATTTTAAGAAGGCTCACCAACACTCCTAAAAACCATTATCAATCACAATGACACACACACACAAACTAATAAATACACTATTTAGATTCATTTAAAATTAAATTTCTCAGAATGATTTCTTTTTTACGTAATAGAAATTATTTTAAATCTTTTGAAAATTTTACATTGCTTTACCTTAGTTTAGTTTATGTTTTTATTCATTTTGCACCCCCATTTAACATTTCATAGATGTTAAACTAATTAATCTGGGGTCATTTCTTTATAACCTTAGGAAAATTAAAAAAGAAAAATTAAGCTATGGAGTAAAAGGAAAAGATTGTTGGGTAGCTCAATAATATATAGAAAAAGGGGCAATAACTCCTCTATGAATGCAGAAAAAAATTAGAAAAAATATAATAAAGTATTGAATATCAGCAGACAGGAGGACTTCATAAACTTAATAAAATAAATGGAGAAGGAAAATGAGCATATTTGACCACTTCAGATATTTAACTTACTATTCAATTTTTAAATTCAATACTGAAAGTAAGCAGGAAGTAAAATAAAACATACCCATGTTATAAATAATTATCAAATGTTTATAAATAGTAATTCTTAATATACAAGAAGATAAAGGACAGAAAATTCATAGACCATTACTGTTAATATTCAAAGTGCTTATCAGTCAATTAAGGCAGCCAAAAAGAAAGAAGGGAAGCTCTAACTATAACAAGATGCAACAATTCACTTAATCAGATCGGCACATACAGTTTAAAAGAGATAACCTGAGCTAATGAGATGTTCAATGCTGTTAGACCAATATTAAAAAAAAAAGTATCTAGTATTTATTCTCTTTTATTAAGAATTCTACTGGTCAAAATCAAAGTAATGAAAGTAAACCTTTAAAAAAATTATATTCAAACTTACTTACTGCAAGAGATTTTATAAAGTGGAAGTAAAAACACTTGCCTGTGGAAAAAATGTGAAGTGATTTAAATATGACTATTTAACTTAATATAAAGCCTGGTGGCATAGCTGTTAAAAGCTACAGCTCCTAACCAAAAGGTCGGCAGTTCAAATTCACCAGGCACACTTGGAAACTCTATGGGTATACGGTCTTTTCATGAAAGAAAAAATCTATCAAGTTTGAATAATGTAAAATATTTGTATTGCTTCTTAGTCTTTCAGCTAAGATCAAGTGTACTAAAAATATAAATGCTCATTTGTTCATTTAGTTAAAACAGTAATGACAAAAATTGTAATGAGAGTCTTGATGTCAGTTAAATCAAAAAGTTTGTTCCTCCATAAAAAAATAGAAACATTGAAAATTAAACAAAACTGGTCAGAATCAACTTTGTTAGAACTCTGGAAAATAGTCAAAGGTTTCGAGCAACCAAGTAAGGGCTGAATCAAGGGAAAAATAAAACAATTTAGAAACGTAGAAAATCTTTGTTGACTTTTTATTTGCCTTTGTCCCACCTCCCTCCTTGGCCCAGCAGTGGTCCTGAAGACAGCAACCCATGTTTTCAGTGTGGGATCATAATGGCTCCTTTTGGACAAAGCAGAGAGAAAAGTCCTGCCTGGATGCAGAAAAGCAGTTATGCAAAGGACATGCCTCAAAATCAACCTGTTGTCACCTGGGGCAAAAAATTACAGTTCATGCACACAACAGAGACATTAAAAGCATGGGAAAAAAAATTCTGCGAAGTTTCTTTGGGAAATTACGGCATTGAAAAGTACCTAAATAGCCAGGAAATTTAGAATGTAATGCACATGTTCAGTTCAATATGTATGCTCAGAAAAGATTTAAAAAGACCCTAACTTTTTACCCTTGGCTGATTCTTAGGCTTAGTACACGCAGGAAGTGAAGGCTATGAAAGAATTATAAATGACCTGGCTAAGCACTGAAGGAGTACCCCAACACAGAAGCAATCTGTAAAGATTGGGAGAGTTTATTTTTCTTCTTTTTTTTATCCTCTCCTATTTTTTAATTAAAGCTTTTTTTTTTTTTTCTGTGCTCAAGAGAATCAGGGAAATGTCTGCCAACACAATAGCTAATGACATGCTAAAGGAACAGACACTTCAGAAAGCATAACAACAAAGAAGAAGAACAAAAGCAACAAAGAATACACACTTAAAAAAATTTAAAAAGTCATTAAATAAAAATATAACTATATTCCACAGCAAGCAATAAAAACAAACCCCAAAGACATAGAAGAAACTGATTTTCAGTTACCACACTAAAATATTCAAATGTTCAGTTTTCAACAAAAATTTACAAGGCATGCAAAGACAAAAAAAAGGATGTCCCATTCATAAGAAAAATGAACATAAACTGTCCTTGAGGGAGCACAGCCATTGGCTTTACTAGATAACAACTTTAAATCAACTGTACTAAATATGCTCAAAAAGTCAAAGGAAACATTGGACAAAGAACAAATGGAAATCATGAGAATGATGTCTCAACAAATGTAGACCCTCTATGAAGAGACAGAAATAAAAAAAATGAACCACGTAAAAATCCAAGTCCTAAAAAGTACAATAACTGAAATGAAAAATTCACTACAGTCTCTCAACAGCAGATCGAGCAGGCAAAAGAAAAATATCAGCAAACTTGAAGATAAAACCAAAAACAACAACAACAAAAAAAAAAAACCCGTTGCTTTCAAGTCAATTCCTACTCATAAAAAAAAAAAAAAAACATAGTGACCTTATATGACAGAATAGAACTGCCACATGAGGTTTCCAAGAAGCACTTTCGGTTAGCAGCTGTAGTTCTTAACCACTATGCCACGAGGATAGGTCAATTAAAATTATTCAGTTTAATGAGCGAAAAGAAAAAAAAAAATAAGAAAAATGAACAAAACCTAAGAGGCCTGTGGGACACTATTCAGTATACCAACATAGGTCTATTGGGAGTCCCCAAAGGAGAGGAGAGAGTGAAAGAGGCAGAAATAATATTTGAAGATATAACTGCTGAAAAATTTCCAAATTTGATTAAAAAAAAGAAACCTTTAACCAGGATAATCAGAAAGTGATCCACATTGACACATAATAATGAGAGAAATACAAAAACAAAGAGAATCTTGAGAACAGCAAGAGAGAAGCAACTTGTCACATATAAGAGAGCCTTTGTAAGATTAACAGTCAACTTCTTATCAGAAATCACGTAGGCCAAACAACAGTGGGGTGACGTGTTTAAATTGTTGAAGAAAAAAGAAAAAGAAAAAGCTGTCAAGCTAGAACTCTATATCCAGCAAAAACCAGCCATCAAAACCGTGATGATTAATTATGTCAACTTGACTAGATTGGTGTCCAGTTATTTTGTCAAATGCTAGTCTAGATATTACTACAAAGTATTTACATTTGACCTACCAATTTTGGGACACAAGACTGCCAAAATTTTCAGCCTGTCACATGACACACAGATTTTGGACTTGCCAGACTTCCCAATCACATGAGACAAGTCGTCAAAATCCATTCGTCTATCGATCTATTGATCTATCAATTTATCACCTATCTTACAGGCTCTGTTTCTTTATTGAACCCTGACAGGCTTTGGTACTGAGTGTTTACAAAAAGATAAAATTTGATAATTGGTTTTGGAGATTCTGGAATTTTTTTTTCTTAAATCTGGTTAGATTTAAAGGAACCAATTACTCTATTTCCAGTAGTAAAGAGAGTGCTGATTCTCCATAGCATGATATGGTAATGAGATATCCAAAATATCACAATTGGATACACCTAATGAAATACATACATACAGGATACAAGATTCTGGGTGGTCATACATTTGCTTCCTTAGAATGTTTTTATGAAACTGATGAGAATAATAACATTGGTTGGTTGCTCTTAATTTTACCAGACAAAATGAAAGAGAGGATGAGCTCGGGGCTTCAAATTTCTACTTTAAATGTCACATAAAGCACCAAAAAGTTTCTATGTGTGCCCTGAAAGAAAACCTTACATCCTGTTGCCACAGAACTGAGATTACTGAAAACCAAATCCAGAGTTTCATCCTATGAATGGCTGAATTACAAACTAAATCGAATTTCCAAATTTGCAAAGTGAGAGCACTGATTGGGAAGATATGGAATCATGGAGTCCCTACGTAGTCTGCCTTCGTTTTTCCACCTTTCAGGGTATTCCTATGTTCATTAGTGTTGTGTCCACTGTGTAAGAGAAAGGAGCTTGAAGAAATGGTTCTACTCCATCTTTGTAAAATTAGAAGTCCTCACCTTATTTTTTGAACAAAATTTTTCATATGGAATTCTAAGTTGTCTCAGGTTTTTTTTTCCTTCTTTATCACTTTAAAGATTTTCTTCCTCTGTTTTTATTTGTTTGTTTATTTGTTATGTCTAGTCAGCCTTGATAAAACTTTTTTTTTCTGTATGGAATAGGTTATTTTTCTCTGGCTACATCTAAATACATTCTCTTTATCTTTCGTTTACATTACTGTTTCTCTGATTACCTTAGAGGCGTGTGCGTGTGTGTGTTTGTGAGTGTGTGTGTGTGTGTGTGTGTATGATCAATTTATTCTGATTTAGCTGAACATTTTGGGACTAAGATTTTGTTTCTCATCAAATTAAAAACATTTTTATCAACATTTCTTATGGTATTTTTGTATTTTCTCTCTACTTTTTCTGGGACGTCAATCAAGTATCTTTTACTCTGCTTGATACTTCTTCATAGGGCACTTATGATCTATTCATTTTAATCATTTCTTGTTGTTATTGTTAGGTGCCATCTAACTGGTTCCAACTTGTAGTAACCATGTGTACAACAGAATCAAATACTCCCTGATCCTGACCATCCTCACAATCACTGTTATGCTTGAGCCCATTGTTTCAGTCACAGCATCAATCCATCTCATTGAAGGTTTCCTCTTTGTCACTGACTTTATACTTTATCAAGCATGATGTCCTTCTCCAGGGACTGATCCCTCTAGATAGCATGTCAAAAGTATGTGAGACACAGTCTCACCATCTTTGCTTCTAAAGAACCTTCTGGTTGTACTCCTTCCAAGACAGATTTGTTCATTCTTTTGGCAGTCCTCTGTATATTCAGTATTCTTCACCAACGCCACAATTCAAAAGTGTCAATTTTTCTTCAGCCTTCCTTATTCACTATCCAGCTTTCATATACATGTAAGACGAATGAAAACACCATGGCTTGGTGAGGTGCACCTTAGTCTCCAAGATGACATCTTTGCTTTTCAACACTTTAAAGAGGTCTTTTGCGTCATATTTACCCAATGCAATGTGTCTTTTGATTTCTTGACTGCTGCTTCCATGGGCATTGATTGTGGATCTAAGTAAAATTAAATTCTTGAAAACTTCAATCTTTTCTCCATTTATCATGATGTTGCTCACTGGTCCACTTGAGAGGATTTTTGTTTTCTTTATGTTGAGGTGCAATCGATACTGAAGGCTGTGGTCTTTGATCTTCCTCAGGAAGTACTTCAAGTCCTCTTCACTTTCAGCAAGCAAGGTGTCATCTGTATAAGGCAGCTTGTTGATGAGTCTCCCTCCAATCCTGATGCCCTGTTCTTCTTCACATATTTCAGTTTATTGGATTATTTGCTCAGCATACACATTGAATAGGTATAGTAAAAGGATATAGTCCTGACACACAACTTTCCTGACTTTAAACCATGGAATATCCCCTCGTTCTGTTTGAATGGCTACCTCTTGATCCATGTACAGTTTCCTCATGAGTACAATTGAGTGTTCTGGAATTCCCATTCTTCTCAATGTTATCCATAATTTATTATGATCCACCTGGTCAAGTGTCTCTGCACAGTCAATAAAACACTGCTAAACATCTTTCTGGTATTACCTGCTTTCAACCAGGATCCATCTGACATCAGCAATGATATCCCTGGTTCCATACCCTCTTCTGAATCCAGATTGAATTTCTGGCAGTTACCTGTGGATATACTGTTGCAGCCACTTTTGAATGATCTTCAGCAAAATGTTACTTGCTTGTGATATCAATGATATTGTACGATAATTTCCACATTTGGTTGGATCACCTTTCTTGGGAATAGGCATAAAGATAGACCATTTGCAGTCAGCTGGCCAGGTAGCTGTCTTCCACATTTGTTGGCATAGACGAGTGAGCACTTCCAGCACTGCATTCATTTGTCGAAACATCGCAAATGGTATTCCACCAATTCCTGGAGCCTTGTTTTTCACCAATGCCTTCAGTACAGCTTGGACTTATTCCTTCTGTGCTATCGGTTCCTGATCATATGGTACCTCTTGAAATGACTGAACATTGACCAATTCTTTTTGATATAATGACTGTGTATTCCTTCCATCTTCTTTTGATGTTTCCGGTGTTTTATAATATTTTCCCCAGAAAATTCAACATTGCAACTAGAGGCTTGAATTTCATTTCATTTCAGCTTGAAAAATGCTGAGCAAGTTCTTCCCTTTTGGTTTTCTATCTGCACGTCTTTGCACATGTCATTATAATACTTTGTTTTCTCGAGCCACTCTTTGAAATCTGTTCAGCTCTTTTACTTCATCATTTCTTCTTTTGCTTTAGGTACTTGACGTTCAACAGCAAGTTTCAGAGTTTCTTTTGACATTCATTTTGATCTTTTCTTTCTTTCCTGTCTTTTTAAAAACCTCTTGGTTTCTTTACATATGATGTCCTTGATCTCATTCCACAACTCATCTGGTCTTTGGTCACTAGTGTTCAACACATCAAATCTATTCTTAACATGGTCTCTAAATTTAGGTGGAATACACTCAATGTTGTACTTTGGCTCTCATGGACTTGTTCTAATTTTCTTCAGCTTCAACTTGAACTTGCACGTGAAAAATTGACATTCTTTTCCACAGGCACCCCGTGGCCTTGTTCTGACTGATGATATTGAGCTTTTCCATTGTCTCTTTCTCCAGATGTAGTCAATTTGATTCCTGTGTATTCCATCTGTCAATGTCCACTTGTATAGCTGTCATTTGTGTTGGTAAAAAAGGTATTTTCAATGAAGAAGTCATTGGCCTTGCAAAATTCTCTCATGCAATCTCCGGCATCTTTTCTGTCACCAAGGCCATATTTTCCAACTACCAATCCTTCTCTTTTGTTTCCAACTTTCACATCCCAATCATCAGTAATTACCAATGCATCTTGATTGCAAGGTTGATCAATTTTAGACTGCAGAAGCTGGTGAAAATCTTTAATTTCTTCATCTTTGGCATTAGTGGTTGATGTGTAAACTTGAAAAATATTTGTATTAACTGGTCTTTCTAGTAGGCATATAGATATTATCCTATCACTGGCAGCGTTGTACTTCAGGATAGATCTTGAAATGTTCTTTTTGATGATGATTCTAATGCCATTCCTCTTCAAGTTGTCATCCCTGGCATAGTAGACCATTGTATTGTCTGATTCAAAATGGCCAATGCCAGTCCATTTCAGATTACTAATGCCTAGGATATCAATGTTTATGCATTCTATTTCATTTTTGACAATTTAAATTTTCCTAGATTCATACTTTGCACGTTCTGGTTATTAATGGGTGTTTGCAGATGTTTCTTCTCATTTTTTGTCATACCACATCAGTAAATGAAGGTCTCAAAAGCTTGACTCCAACCATGTCATTAAGTTTGACTCTACTTTGAGGAGGCAGCCCTTCCGCAGTTATATTCTGAGTGACTTCCAACCTGAGGGGCTCATCTTCCAACACCACATCAGACAATGTTCTACTGCTATTCATTAGGGTTTCACTGGCTAATTCTTTTCAGAAGTAGACTTCCGGGTCCTTTTTCCTGGTCTGTTTTAGCTTGAAAGATCAGCTGAAACCTGTCCACCATGGGTGACCCTGCTGGTATTTGAATACTGGTGGTATAATTTCCAGCATCACAGCAACTCACAAGTCCCCACAGTAGGACAGACTGACAGATGCATGGGGGAATCATTTTTTATCTGGTCTTAAATATGTATAATTTCAATGGACCTGTTTATAAGCTTACTCATCTTTTTATTTGCAATTTCCAATGTGCTGTTAAAACCACAAGACTGTGTTTTGTTTCAGATCCTGTAATTTTCTGCTCTAGAATTTCCATTTCATCTGCAATTATCTCTTCATACATTATGCGTTTTATGTTCTCTAAATTTTATCTTACTAAAATATTCGTTTTGAAATACCTTTGAGTTAATTTCAATATTTGCATCATCTTGGGATGCACCTAGTCACTCTTTTTGTAGTGATTATGAGCTATGTTTGCTACTTCTTTACAAGCTCATTTTTTTAAAAATTGTATTCTGATGTGAAAATACCTTGAGGGTATTGTCTGACTTCCTCCAACCACATGAGGGAGAAAAGAGCCAAGATCAACAGCGCAAGGCTAACTTCTGTGAGGGGGAGGCCAGACAAGCCTCCTCTCTTGCCATCTTTACTAATTCTGACACCAACCATCCCTCCCACAGAATGCTTTGCTTGGTTCAATAATTCATTGTAATGGCCACAGAGAACTCACAGACCATACTAGTGATTAATGAACTTATTAGGGAAGTAACAGAATTCAGGATCAGGAACACTCAGGATATAGTTCTTCCATGGGGACAGTTTCTCCCCAGCTGTGCTATAAAGCATACCTATCCCTGGTCTTTGACCCCTGCCCAAAAGCACCCAGCTTTCTCTCTCCATAAGCCAGGTAGCACATCATGCCACCTCCTACTGTTGGGACTCTGCCATTGTCTCTCTTCTGCCACTACTTCTCAACATCTTCAATGTTACAGCTCACTCTCTATTTCAGCCTCCTACTTCCAGGAGCTTAGTGCAGCAATCCTAAGTCCAAAGGACAAGCTCTCCAATCCTGGCTGTTCTTCCTTAGTAGTGTAGAATCCTCTCTCTGCTCTGGAATGACCCTGTTTTAAGGCAAAAATGACCAGTCCTTTTAGTGGGTCACAATTATCTAATTTGTACAGTCCCACCCAGTCACCTGGGTGGGAGTTACAAGACCATGATGAGAAAGGTCATACTAGGTAATTCATCACACCATATCTGGACACTGTATAAAAGAAAACTGAAGAGCAAAATACAATATTGACTGATTTATTAATTTTTTTCTATTGAGAAATTACAAGCGCTTTCCTCTCTGGAAATTAGAGAAGGACTGATCATTCAGATTTTACCAAAAGCAGAGTTAAGCTGGGGCTGGACTAAGCTTTAATTACATTGAATTCTCCTCTGTTTATCCTTAACTGAAATCCCGGTGGTACAGTGGTTAACTGTGCGGTTGCTAACCTAAAGTTAGGCTGTTCGAATCCTCCAGCTGCTCCGTGGCAACAGATTTTTTTTTTTTTTTATCCTTAACTTGCCACATTACCACATCACCAAAGGGACAAAGTTTTCATCTCCTTGATCTTGACAGAGTTTGACCTGATAGGGAGTCAGCTGAGTTTCAGAAAGTGTTGGTTTGTCCTTGGATTCAGTCCCAACAGAATCTAAGCATCACGGAAATGTTTGATATCATGGAAATTTCATTCTTCCTTCCCATTCCACCTCAGTGTTGCATTCTCAGAAAAATTTATTTAGGTGGAGAGTGGGAAGAATTGTTAGGAAAAATGATTTCTTTTTGTATTTAGGGATCTTACATATTCTAAATTATACCAACTGTACACATTGGCATTAAAATCTCTGTCCATAAAAATATCTTGACTACAGTAGGCCTGCTCTTTTGCTCAACATCACCAAGCCAGTACTTCCCCCAGTGTTTTAGTCACCTGTTGCTGCTGTGGGTGAGTTTTATTGTTGCTGTAATACATATACAAGTTGGGAATGGGGAAATGTAAAGAAAAGAAATTTATTTTCTCAGTGTTTTAGAGACTAAAAATCCAAGTCAGGGCCTTGGTCCTGTAGATTCCTGTCTTGTCCATATCCCTGGTGTTCTTTGGTTCCTTGGCATTCTGTGACTTGTAGACAATCTTCACATTGCCTGTTCCCCCATGTGTTTGTCTCTATGACCATTCTGCTCTTTTTGTAACTCAGAAGTGATTAAGTTGAGGATCCGCCCTACGCTAATATGAACACATTAACATAACAAAAGAAAAATCCATTTCCAAACAGGATAACTTCCACAGGTAAAAGGTGTAGAAATTTAAAATGTATTTTGGGGGGATACAATTTAATCTATAACACCCAAGAATGTAAGTTGCAATGATTCTCTCCTCATCAATAGCAATCCCTTCTTTGATAAAATTCAGATCGTACAGACTTCTATAGATCTATAAAAAATTATAAATTTCATATATTTTTTCCTTATGGTACCATTAAGCAGAGATTTTTCAGTATATTTTGACTAGACATTATTCTAGATATTTTTAAATTTCTGTTTAAATTTCCTGTTTGATCAAAGAATTATTTAGAATAATATTTTTTAATTTGTATTTGTTGTTGTTAGGCGCCATCAAGTCAGTTCCATAGTGACCCTATGTACAACAGAAGGAAATACTACCCAGCCCTGTGCCATCCTCACAATTCTTGCTGTGTTTGAGTCCCTTGTTACAGCCACTGTGACAATCCATCTTGTTGAAGGTCTTCCTCTTTTTTGTTGACCCTCGTCTTTACCATGCATGATGTCCTTCTCCAGGGACTAGTCCCTTCTTACAGCATCCCCAAAGTATGTGAAATGAAGTCTCACCACCTTCACTTCTAAGGAGTATTCTGGCTGTATTCTTTCAAGACAGATTTATGCTTTCTTCTGGAAGTCCATGGTATATGCAATATTATTCTCCAACATCATGATTCAAAGGCATATTTTTCTTTGATCTTCCTTATTCATTGTTCAGATTTTGCATGCATATGTGAATATTGAAAATACCATGGCTTGTCAGATGCACCTTAGTTCTCAGAGTGATACCTTTTGTTTTGTACAATTTAAATAGTTATTTTCCAGAAGATTTGCCCAATACAAAGCATCATTTGATTTCTTGACTTCTGCTTCTGATTGTGGATCCAAGTAAAATGAAATCCTTAGCAACTTCAATATTTTCTCCATTTACCTTTATGTTGCTTATTAGTCCACTTGTGAGGATTTTTGTTTCTTTTATATTGAGGTGTAATCCATACTGAAGGCTGCAGTCTTTGGTCTTCATCAGTAAGTGCATCAGGACCTCTTCACTTTCAGCAAGCTAGGCTGCGTCATCTGCATATCACAGGTTGTTAATGAGTCTTCCTTCAATCCTGATGCCATGTTCTTCTTAATATACTCCAGCTTCTCGAAATATCAGCAGCATACAGATTGAATATGTGTGGTGAAAGTCTAGAACCCTGATGCACACCCTTCCAGATTTAAACCATGCCAGTATCCCCCTGTTCTTTTGGAATGACTGTCTCTTGGTCTATGCACAGGTTCTGCATGAGCACAATTAAGTGTTCTGGAATTCCCATTCTTTGCAATGTTATCCAGAATTTGTTATGATACACACAGTTGAATGTCTTTGCATAGATAATTAAACACAGGTAAACTTTTTTTGTATTTTCTGCTTTGAGCCGAGATCCATCTGACATCAGTAATGATGTCTCTCGTTCCACATCCTCTTCTGAATCTGGCTTGAATTTCTGGCAGATCCCTGTTGATGTACTGCTGGAATTGTTTTTGAATTATCTTCAGCAAAATTTTACTTGCATGTGATATTAATGATATTGTTTAGTCATTTGAATTTGTATTTAGAAAAAAATTATTTGGTCCTTTTTTATTATGTCTTAAAGCATAAAATTATTATCAAAGAATGCATCTGTAAAATCATTACCTTAGAGAATTTCTAAAGTTTTATATGGATGTAAACTACAATAGTCAATTTCATAAGTTTGACAAATATATGTAAGGGATGTATGTTTCACGTAGTAAATCATGCTTATTCGGTGTGATATTTAAATCACCTCTGTTTTTAATACCTACTTTATCTTTGAATCAATGTTATATTTGTCTTGTAGAGTTATTTTGAAAGTACCCCTTTTTGTTTTATAGAATAGTTTTTATAAAATTAAAAAAAAAGTATAGTCCATGAAAATTTCAGGAAAATCATTTTAAACCCTCTGATATTCTTTATGGAAAGAATTTAAACCATTAAACTAGTAATTTCATGTTTTTAACTACTCAAGTTTTGAGTAAGTTACATTTTCCTAGATATTTCTCTATTTTATTGACAAGTCCAGATTCATTTGCACTGAATATATTCAGCATTCTTTTTAAAGAAAACTTTCTAAACTCTTTTAGCTTTGGTTTATACCACTTGTGGTATTTCTGCTATAGCAGCACTAGATGACTAAGACAGTAGTCTTTACAAAGAACCAACTTATTCTTTTGTATGTTCTCTCGATGGTCCCTTCATTTATTAATATCATCACCGCCATTTAGTTCATCCCTGCTACTATTTATTATTTATTTCCTTTTCTTTGATGTGAGGTTGTTTCCTCAATTAGTTATCAACATTTTAAATTGGACACATATTTTGGTATGTAATAATTTCATTGTTATACTTCTCTATATGTTTTATATTTCCATGTTAAATAATTCTTTAAAGAATGGATGATTTAGGAATTTGCTCTTAATTACTGTATACAGAGCTATTTAAATTTTTATCTTTTTTATTAATACTAAATTAATTTTATTGTTATGAAAGTAACCCAAAGACACTTAATCTTCCAAATTTGTTGAGATATGTCTTGGGGTCATCTACTTGAAAATATATATATATCTACCTATACCTATCTATATATATTTTTTTCTGTGATGCTCAGGGAAAAAATGATATTCTCTGTTTGGGCCAGAATTCTATATTTGTCAATAAAGCCATCAATTTTTTTTTTTTTGTTAAAATCTTATTTGTTTAATTTTTATTTTCTTATATCCCAGTAGTTTAGAGAGACATTTTGAAATATCTTACTATGAAAATGGTTTCATTTTTCCCCCCATTTTTCCCGTAGTTCCCTCAACTTGTTCTTTATGCATTTTAAGGCTATATCATTAGGATTATGCATACTGAGAATGTTACACATGGTGAGTTAAATATTTTCTCAAATTTTAGTTAATTCTATGATCCCTGGTAATGTTTTAGCCTTGTTGACTATTTTATCTAATATTGATAGAGAAGCAAATTTTTTGTTGTTGTTGATCAATTTCTTCAAACTATATGTTTTCCTCTACTTGTAATTTCAAGCTTAGTGCTTTCTCATGATTTATTTCTTCTAAACTGCATACAAATGTCTAAATATTCTATGTTGATTAAGCTAAACTGTTGTTTGGTTTAAAGAGACTTCAGGGGACATTTTTTGTTTAAAGATTATCACTAGGTAATATTTTCAGGATTCATCCAGCCTCCATGGCTCCAGAAAATCTGAATTCTAGAAAAATTTTAAATTATCTTCTGCATTTTTCACCCTTTGATCAGGATATTTCTATAGAGTCTTGGATCAAAATGTTCAGCAATGGTAGCCATGAACCATCCCGTATCTATTCTCATGACAAAAGAATCAGTTTGTGGAGGCAATTAACCAGACATCCCATTTTCTCCTCTTATTCCTGATTCTCCTTCTTCCTCTATTACTCCAGGCAAATAGAGATCAATTGTTGTATCTTGAATGGCTGCTTGCAAGTTTTAAGATCCTAGGCACAGTTCAATGAACTAGGAGATAAAACAGAAGCACTAAAAATGATATTAGGCCAATTAACTGTAATGTCCCATGAAACCATGACCCTAAACCTCCAAACCATGAAGCCAAATCCCATGAGGTGTTTGGTTGTATACATGCAGCCTCAGCAGGTACTCTTTTGTAGTTATTATGAAAATATATGTTACACAGCATTTGCCAATTCAGCTTTTACTAAGTGTACAACTTAGTGGCATCAATTACATCGATTGATTCTAAAATCCCTAAAATCTTCTTGAAAGTAAACAGCAGTTCAGCTTTATTAGTAAAGAACGTCTCCCTTGAGCATTGCGGTCTTTTAAAGAGCTATCGATATGTGATCAAGTTGGCATCAGCAACTAGAAAGGCTAGATAGAAAGCTTAGGGAGTAGTGAATTTATGACACTGGGAAGGAGCAGTTCAGAAAAGGAGGGTGAGAATGTTTGCATACTTGAACAATGTAATCAATATCACTGAACTGTACCAGTAGAAATTGTTGAACTGGTGTGTTTTGCTGTGCATATTTTCAGTAACAAAAAAAAAACTTGTAAAAAATGTATTGTCTAAATTTTCTTTTCAAAGATGTAGATTACCAATTGTTTCATCAATTTGTTTTTAATTAGGAAATTCAGATAATTTTTAAAATTTCAATTATTGATATGGATTTGGAAATTTTCTACCGTAATGCTTCTTTTAATTTTCATTATCTTAAAAAAATGAGTTTATATGTATATACTATATATTTCATGACAGATCCTTATAATTACAGTCATTTTACATTTTTTTCTGTTATACTTCACAATAATCTTCAAAAAATTTTTTTTCTTAATGTATATCTTTTAGGTGTTCCTTTAGCAGAAGGTGTTTTAACAGGAAACTCTCTCAAGTTCTTGTTCATCTCTTTATTTTACATCTTGTCCCCATTCTTTGTCAATACCTTTGATTTTCTACTTTTTTAAATTTTTGTTTAAATTTTCAAACATGCATAAAAGTAGAGAAAATTAACAAATATAGTAAGTCCCGACATTCTTGGGAGGCGGGGCCAAGATGGCTGACTAGGTAGAAGCTACCTCGGATCCCTCTTGAAACAAAGACTCAGAAAAACAAGTGAATTGATCACATACATGACAATCTATGAACCCTGACCATCAAACACAGATCTAAAGAGTAGACCTGAGTGACAGGTGAGAGAAAAGCTGCGTCCTGAAGCAGCAACTGCCTCTGGAGCCAGCATCCAGTGCCACAGCCTTGAGCCCTCACGGTTCCCTGGTGCTAAGTGGTGGTGCTGATTGCGGCTTGCTGAGGCATGGGACACAACCCTAACCCCTAGCCCCTTGGGGTAACCTCTGTAAAGACTCAGCCAGCACAAGCAGGCTGCACACTGAAGCAGCTAATGAGAGAATGAGCAACCACGGGGAAGCAGCAACTGTTTTCAGAGCCTGGAGCCAGCATCCCAGTCAGAAAACCTTGGTGCCAGGCTTTGGACTGGGTGCAGGGACGCTGAGCAGGGCATCCTAAGATGGCACAAAAACACAGAACGCAGGCCTAGCTCCCTGAAGTGAACTCAGGGGAAGCCCAGCCAGCACATGCAGGTAGTGCAACAACATGGATGACAGGAGGAGAAGTCACTGGGAGGCAGCGACCGGTTTTGGAGCCTGGAATGTGGCGTCCCAACTTGGGAACCTAAGCACTGGGCTTTGGACTGGGAGTGGAGGAACTGACCACAGCTTCTGAAACAGCACAAGCACAGGACACAGGCCCGACCCTCTGGGGCAATCTCAACCTAGTCAGCGCACACAGGCTACACGCCCCTCGGGAATCTCAGATAACACAGTCATCACCAAGCAAGATAAGTAACTTTGCCTATATTCCTGGGTGCTACTCTCTCCTATCTATCTGATTCCTCCACTCCCTTCCCAGGTGGCTTCCTTAACATTGGAATTTCCCGGGCCAGGGGGTGAAGTGCTCTACAGTTTTTTTTTGTTTTTGTCTTTTCCTAACGCATTCTCCTGGCCTGAGAGAAGCAGCTACAAAAAATCCAGGGACCAAAAATCTTTCCCTGACTTCCCGAAATTGGAATAAAAGTACAGAACCAGCTCCAGCCAAGCATATGAGATCCAAAGTCTTGTGCTTTCATCCCTACAGGGAACAAGGTGGCTATTATAATGCAAAGGCAATTCTGATAGAGATCTGACTGTAATTGCTTTAGTGGATCACTGGAAAGACAAGTTTTCCAGGTCTGATATCACTACCTATTAAGCAGAGCCCTCAGTTATCCACAAAGAGAAACTGAAGTCTGAAGCTCCACCCAAACCACCTAGCCATCTGCCAAAGGGGTCTGAGGATAGTAACACCTACCAATCTGTAGAGGTACAGGCATTGGGTTCATAAGGTACAGCTACAGAGCCCACCCACCAAAGTGCTTTAGGAATAGAGACACACCTACCTCACTGGCACTTGGGGGAAGCCTGTCAGCATCCTGCCCCCCCCCTGGAGTGTGACACACTGCTCCTACTAGAATCTGGTGCACACAACTATCAATACTACTCCTCTAAGTGAATAGGTCACAGTCTACACCACACACTTGGTGACTCAAAATCAGATTCTACTCAAGAATAGTGAATGGACTCTTAGGCTTATATACCTGGCAACAGCCCAAAACAGCTGGTACTAGGACATAAGTGATTCAAAGGCTACAACAATCAAGACAGCACAATCTAGTAGCTCATCTACGTATATTGAAAGAAAACAAAACAAGATAAGACTCAGTGAGCAAATATAAAATGCATCATTACAATATCTTATAGATGGTTCGGAGACAGCAGTCAATATCAAACCATGTAAAGAAGCAGACCATGATTGCTTCTACAAATCCCCAAATTAAAGAATCAAAATCTTCCCCAAATGAAGATACAATCCTGGAATTGCCAGATACAGAATATAAAAAACTAATTTACGAAAGCTTCAAGACATCAGGGATGCCCTCAGAAATGAAATAAGGCAAACTACAGAAAAAGCCAAGGAACACACTGATAAAGCAGTTGAAGAAATCACAAAGATTATTCAAAAACATACTGGAAAAATTAAAAAGCTGCAAGAATCCATACAGAGACAGCGTTCAGAAATCCAAAATACTAACAGTAAAATTATAGAATTAGACAACTCAATAGGAAGTCAGAGAAGCAGAATCGAGAAATTGGAATGCAGAGTGGGGAAGGTGGAGGCTAAGGCAATTGACACCAATATAGTTGAAGAAAAATCAGATAAAAGAATTTTAAAAAATGAAGAAACCCTAAGAATCATGTGGGACTCTATCAAGAAGAATAACTTGCATGTGATTGGAGTTCCAGAACAGGGAGAGATAACAGAAAATACAGAGAGAATAGCTGAAGATCTAGCAGCAGAAATCTTCCCTGACATCATGAAAGACGAAAGGATATCTATCCAAGATGCTCATCGAACCCCATTTAAGATTGATCCAAAAAGAAAATCACCAAGACATATTATCATCAAACTTGCCAAAACCAAACATAAAGAGAAAATTTTAAAAGGAGCCAGGGATAAAAGAAAGGTCTCCTACAAAGGAGAATCAATAAGTTCAGACTATTCAGCAGAAACAATGCAGGCAAGAAGGCAATGGGATGACATATAGAGAGCACAGAAGGAGAAAAACTGCCAACCAAGGATCATATATCCAGCAAAACTCTCTCTCAAATATAAGAGTGAAATTAAAACATTTACACATAAACACAAGCTTAGAGAATTTGCAAAAACCAAACCAAAGCTACAAGAAATACTAAAGGAAATTGGTCAGAAAATCAATAATATCAGATACCAACACAGCACAAGGTCACAGAACAGAACATCCTGATATCAACTCAAACAGGGAAATCACAAAAACAAATTAAGATTAATTTTAAAAAGAAAAAAAATGCTTAAAACAGGGAATCATTGAATTCATTATGTAAAAGATCACAATAATCAAAAAGAGGAACTAAATACAGGAGGCATAGAACTGCCATATGGAAAGGAAAAAAATTCAATATAGGATGATACAAGTTAGGTTTTTACTTAGAAAAATAAGGGTAAATATTAAGGTAACCACAAAGAGGTATAACAATCCCATAACTCAAAATAAAAACCAAGAAAAACATAACAACTCAGCAAACATAAATTCAACTACTATGAAAATGAGGAACACACAATTTACAAAGAAAAATGTCTCAGCACAAAAAAGTAAGTGGAAAAATGAAATTGTCAACCACACACAAAAAGGCATCAAAATGACAGCACTGAACACATACTTATCTATAATTATGCTGAATGTAAATGGACTAAACTCACCAATAAAGAGACAGAGAATCTCAGACTGAATAAAGAAATACGATCCTTCTATATGCTGCCTACAAGAGACACACCTTAGACTTAGAGATGCAAATGAACTAAAACTCAAAGGATGGAAAAAAATATATCAAGCAAACAACAAGCAAAAAAGAGAAGGAGCAGCAATATTAATTTCTGACAAAATAGACTTTAAAGTTAAATCTACCACAAACGATAAAGAAGGACAGTACAAAATGATTAAAGGGACAATAGACCAGGAAGATACAACCATATTAAATATTTATGCCCCCAATGACAGGGCTGCAAGATACATAAATCAAATTTTAACAGAACTGAAAAGTGAGATAGACACCTCCACAATTATAGTAGGAGATTTCAACACACCACTTTCGGAGAAGGACAGGACTTCCAGTAAGAAGCTCAATAGAGACATGGAAGATCTAATTGCTACAATCAACCAACTTGACCTCCTAGACTTATACAGAACACTCCACCCAACAGCTGCAAAATATACTTTTTTTCTAGTGCACATGGAACACTCTCTAGAATAGGTCACATATTAGGTCATAAAAAAAACCTTTGCAGAATCCAAAACATCAAAATATTACAAAGCATCTTCTCAGACCACAAGGCCATAAAATGGAAATCAATAACAGGAAAATAAATCAAATACTTGGAAAATGAACAATACTGTGCTGAAAAAAGACTGGGTTATAGAAAACATTAAGGAGGGAATAAATAAATTCATAGAATGCAATGACACTGAAAACACTTCCTATCAAAACCTCTGGGACACAGCAAAAGCAGTGCTCAGAGGTCAATTTATATCCATGCTTGCACACATACATAAAGAAGAAAGAGCCAAAATCGGAGAACTGTCCCCACAACTTGAACAAATAGAAAGCGAGCAAGAAAAGAATCCATCAGGCACCAGAAGAAAACAAATAATAAAAATTAGAGCCAAACTAAATGAATTAGAGAACAGAAAAACAATTGAAAGAATTAACAAAGCCAAAAGCTGGTTCTTTGAAAAAATTAACAAATTTGATAAACCATTGGCCAGACTGATTAAAGAAATACAGGAAAGGAAACAAATAACCCGAATAAGAAATGAGAAGGACCACATCACAACAGAACCAAATGAAATTAAAAGAATCATTTCAGATTACTACGAAAAATTGTACTCTAACAAATTTGCAAACCTAGAAGAAATGGATGAATTCCTAGAAAAACACCATCTACCTAAACTAGCATAATCAGAAGTAGAACAACTAAATAGACCCATAACAAAAAAAGGGATTGAAAAGGTAATCAAAAAACTCCCAACAAAAAAAAGCCCTGGCCCGGACGGCTTCACTGCAGAGTTCTACCAAAGAGTTAACACCACTACTACTAAAGGTATTTCACAGCATAGAAAATGACAGAATACTACCTAACTCATTCTATGAAGCCACCATATCCTTGATACCAAAACCAGGTAAAGACACCACAAAAAAAGAAAATTACAACTTATATCCCTCATGAACATAGATGCAAAAATCCTCAATAAAATCCCAGCCAATAGAATTCAACAACATATCAAAAAAATAATCCACCATGACCAAGTGGGATTTATACCAGGTATGCAAGGTTGGTTCAATATTAGAAAAACCATTAATGTAATCCACCATTTTTTTTAATTAATTTTTATTAAGCTTCAAGTGAACATTTACCATTCCAATCAGTCTGTCACATGTAGGTTTACATACATCTTACTCCCTTCTCCCACTTGCTCTCCCCCTATTAAGTCAGCCCTTTCAGTCTCTCGTTTCATGCCAATTTTGCCATCTTCCCTCTCTCTCTATCTTCCCATCCCCCCTCCAGTCAAGAGTTGCCTACACACTCTCCAGTGTCCACCTGATTTAATTAGCTCACTCTTCATCAGCTTCTCTCTCCCCTCCACTGACCAGTCCTTTTCATGCCTGATGAGTTGTCTTCGGGGATGGTTCCTGTCCTGTGCCATCAGAAGTTCTGGGGAGCATTGTCTCTGGGATTCCTCTAGTCGCAGTCATACCATTAGGTACGGTCTTTTTATGAGAATTTGGGGTCTGTATCCCATTGGTCTCCTGCTCCCTCAGGAGTTGTCTGTTGTGCTCCCTGACAGGCCAGACATCGATTGTGGCCGGGTACCAACTAGTTCTTCTGGTCTCAGGATAATGTAGGTCTCTGGTTCATGTGGCCCTTTCTGTTTCTTGGGTTCTTAGTTGTCCTGTGACCTTGGTGTTCTTCCTTTGCCTTTGCTCCAGGTGAGTTGAGACCAATTGATGTATCTTAGATGGCCGCTTGTTGGCATTTAGGACCCCAGGCGCCGCAATTCAAAGTAGGATGCAGAATGTTTTCGTAATAGAATTATTTTGCCCATTGACTTAGAAGTCCCCTCAAACCAAGTTCCCCAGACCCCAGTCCCTGCTCCGCTGACCTTTGAAGCTTTCATTTTATCCCGGAAACCTCTTTGCTTTTAGTCCAGTCCAATTAGGCTGACCTTCCTTGTATTGAGTGTTGTCTTTCCCTTCACCCAAAGCAGTTCTTATCTACTGATTGATCAATAAAAAGCCCTCTCCCTCCCTCCCTCCGTCCCCCCTTTGTAACCACAAAAGTATGTGTTCTTCTCAGTTTTTACTATTTCTCAAGATCTTATAATAGTGGTCTTATACAATATTTGTCCTTTTGCCTCTGACTCCTTTTGCTCAGCATAAAGCCTTCCAGATTCCTCCATGTTATGAAATGTTTCAGAGATTCGTCACTGTTCTTTATCGATGCATAGTATTCCATTATGTGAATATACCACAATTTATTTACCCCTTCATCCGTTGACGGACATCTTGGTTGCTTCCAGCTTTTTGCTATTGTAAACAGGGCTGCAATAAACATGGGTGAGCATATATCTGTTTGTGTGAAGGCTCGTATCTCTAGGGTATATTCCGAGGAGCGGGATTTCTGGGTTGTATGGTAGTTCTATTTCTAACTGTTTAAGAAAAAGCCAGATGGATTTCCAAAGTGGTTGTACCATTTTACAATCCCACCAGCAGTGTATGAGAGTTCCAATCTCTCCGCAGCCTCTCCAACATTTATTATTTTCTGTTTTTTGGATTAATGCCAGTCTAGTTGGTGTGAGATGGCATCTCATCGTAGTTTTAATTTGCATTTCTCTAATGGCTAATGATCGAGAGCATTTTCTCATGTATCTGTTAGCTGCCTGAATATCTTCTTTAGTGAAATGTGTGTTCATATCCTTTGCCCACTTCTTGATTGGGTTGCTTGTCTTTTTGTGGTTGAGTTTTGACAGAATCATGTAGATTTTAGAGATCAGGCGCTGGTCTGAGATGTCATAGCTGAAAATTCTTTCCCAGTCTGTAGGTGATCTTTTTACTCTTTTGGTGAAGTCTTTAGATGAGCATAGGTGTTTGATTTTGAGGAGCTCCCAGTTATCTGGTTTCTCTTCATCATTTTTGGTAATGTTTTGTGTTCTGTTTATGCCCTGTATTAGGGCTCCTAGGGTTGTCCCTATTTTTCCTTCCATGATCTTTATCGTTTTAGTCTTTATGCTTAGGTCTTTGATCCACTTGGAGTTAGTTTTTGTGCATGGCGTGAGATATGGATCCTGTTTCATTCTTTTGCAAATCGATATCCAGTTATGCCAGCACCATTTGTTAAAAAGACTATCTTTTCCCCAATTGACTGACACTGGTCCTTTGTCAAATATCAGCTGCTCATACGTGGATGGATTTATATCTGGGTTCTCAATTCTGTTCCATTGGTCTATGTGCCTGTTGTTGTACCAGTACCAGGCTGTTTTGACTACTGTGGCTGTATAATAGGTTCTGAAATCAGGTAGAGTGAGGCCTCCCACTTTCTTCTTCTTTTTCAGTAATGCTTTGCTTATCCAGGGGTTCTTTCCCTTCCAGATGAAATTGGTGATTTGTTTCTCTATCCCCTTAAAATATGACATTGGAATTTGGATCGGAAGTGCATTGTATGTATAGATGGCTTTTGGTAGAATGGACATTTTTACTATGTTAAGTCTTCCTATCCATGAGCAAGGTATGTTTTTCCACTTAAGTATGTCCTTTTGAATTTCTTGTAGCAGAGCGTTGTAGTTTTCTTTGTATAGGTCTTTTACATCCTTGGTAAGATTTATTCCTAAGTGTTTTATCTTCTTGGGGGCTACTGTGAATGGTATTGATTTGGTTATTTCCTCTTCGGTGTTCTTTTTCTGGATGTAGAGGAATGCAAGTGATTTTTGTATGCTTATTTTATAACCTGAGACTCTGCCAAACTGTTCTATTAGTTTCAGTAGTTTTCTGGAGGATTCCTTAGGGTTTTCCATGTATATGATCATGTCATCTGCAAATAGTGATAGCTTTACTTACTCCTTGCCAATCTGGATACCCTTTATTTCTTTGTCTAGCCTAATTGCCTTGGCTAGGACTTCAAGTATGATGTTGAATAAGAGCAGTGATAAAGGGCATCCTTGTCTGGTTCCCTATCTCAAGGGAAATGCTTTCAGGTTCTCTCCATTTAGAATGATGATGGCTGTTGGCTTTGCATAGATGCCCTTTGTTATGTTGAGGAATTTTCCTTCAATTCCTATTTTGGTAAGAGTTTTTATCATAAATGGGTGTTGAACTTTGTCAAATGCCTTTTCTGCATCTATTGATAAGATCATGTGGTTTTTATCTTTTGTTTTATTTATGTGATGGATTACATTAATGGTTTTTCTGATATTAAACCAGCCTTGCATACCTGCTATAAATCCCACTTGATCAGGGTGAATTATTTTTTTGATGTGTTGTTGGATTCTATTGGCTAGAATTTTGTTGAGGATTTTTGCATCTATGTTCATGAGGGATATAGGTCTAAAATTTTCTTTTTTTGTAATGTCTTTACCTGGTTTTGGTATTAGGGAGATGGTAGCTTCATAGAATGAGTTGGGTAGTATTCCGTCATTTTCTATGCTTTGAAATACCTTCAGTAGTAATGGTGTTAAGTCTTCTCTGAAGGTTTGGTAGAACTCTGCAGTGAAGCCCTCTGGGCCAGGACTTTTTTTTTTGTTGGAAGTTTTTTGATTACCGTTTCAATCTCTTTTTTTGTTATGGGTCTATTTAGTTGTTCTACTTCTGAATGTGTTAGTTTAGGTAGGTCGTGTTTTTCCAAGAATTCATCCATTTCTTCTAGGTTTTCAAATTTGTTAGAGTACAATTTTTCGTAGTAATCTGAAATGATTCTTTTAATTTCATTTGGCTCTGTTGTGATGTGGTCCTTCTCGTTTCTTATTCGGGTTGTTTCCTTTCCTGTTTTTCTTTGGTCAGTCTAGCCAATGGTTTATCAATTTTGTTAATTTTTTCAAAGAACCAGCTTTTGGCTTTGTTAATTCTTTCAATTGTTTTTCTGTTCTCTAATTCATTTAGTTCGGCTCTAATTTTTATTATTTGTTTTCTTCTGGTGCCTGATGGGTTCTTTTGTTGCTCACTTTCTATTTGTTCAAGTTGTGGGGACAGTTCTCTGATTTTAGCTCTTTCTTCTTTTTGTATGTGTGCATTTATCGATATAAATTGGCCTCTGAGCACTGCTTTTGCTGTGTCCCAGAGGTTTTGATAGGAAGTATTTTCATTCTTGTTGCTTTCTAAGAATTTCCTTATTCCCTCCTTGATGTCTTCTATACCCCAGTCTTTTTTCAGGAGGGTATTGTTCCTTTTCCAAGTGTTTGATTTCTTTTCCCTAGTTTTTCTGTTATTGATTTCTAGCTTCATTGCCTTGTGGTCTGAGAAGATGCTTTGTAATATTTCGATGTTTTGGATTCTGCAAAGATTTGTTTTATGACCTAATATGTGGTCTATTCTAGAGAATGTTCCATGTGTGCTAGAAAAAAAAAGTATATTTTGCAGCAGTTGGGTGGAGAGTTCTGTATAAGTCAATGAGGTCAAGTTGGTTGATTGTTGTAAGTAGGTCTTCCGTGTCTCTATTGAGCTTCTTACTGGATATCCTGTCCTTCTCCGAAAGTGGTGTGTTGAAGTCTCCTACTATAAATGTGGAGGTGTCTATCTCACTTTTCAATTCTGTTAAAATTTGATTTATGTATCTTGCAGCCCTGTCATTGGGTGTGTAATTATTTAATATGGTTATATCTTCCTGATCAGTTGTCCCTTTTATCATTATATAGTGTCCTTCTTTATCCTTTGTGGTGGATTTAAGTCTAAAGTCTATTTTGTCAGAAATTAATATTGCTACTCCTCTTCTTTTTTGCTTATTATTTGCTTGATATATTTTTTTCCATCCTTTGAGTTTTAGTTTGTTTGTGTCTCTAAGTCTAAGGTGTGTCTCTTGTAGGCAGCATATAGATGGATCGTGTTTCTTTATCCAGTCCGTGACTCTCTGTCTCTTTATTGGTGCATTTAGTCCATTTACATTCAGCGTAATTATAGATAAATAAGTTTTTAGTGCTGTCATTTTCATGCCTTTTCATGTGTGTTGTTGGTCATTTCATTTTTCCACATGCTTTTTTGTGCTGAGATGTTTTTCTTAGTAGCTTGTGAGATCCTCATTTTCATAATGTTTAACTTTGTGTTCGTTGAGTCGTTACGTTTTTCTTGGCTTTTTTCCTGAGTTATGAAATTAATATTCCTTTTTGTGGTTACCTTATTATTTACCCCTGTTTCTATAAGCAAAAACCAAACTTGTATCGTTCTATATCGCCTTGTATCACTCTCCATCTGGCAGTTCAATGCCTCCTATATTTATTCCCTCTTTTTGATTATTGTGATCATTTATCTATTGATTTCCATGATTTCCTGTTATGTGAATTATTTTATTTATTTATTTTTTAGAATTAATCTTAATTTGTTTGTTTTTGTGGTTTCCCTATTTGAGTTGCGTTGATATCAGGATGGTCTGTTTTGTGACCTTGTATTGTGCTGGTACCTGATATTATTGGTCATCAGGCCAAACAATCTCCTTTAGCATTTCTTGCAGTCTTGGTTTAGTTTTTGCAAATTCTCTAAACTTGTTTTTATCTGTAAATATCTTAATTTCTCCTTCATATTTCAGAGAGAGTTTTGCTGGATATATGATCCTTGGTTGGCAGTTTTTCTCCTTCAGTGCTCTTCATCCCATTCCCTTCTTGCCTGCATGGTTTCTGCTGAGTAGTCTGAACTTATTCTTATTGATTCTCCCTTGAAGGAAACCTTTCTTTTCTCCCTGGCTGCTTTTCAAGTTTTCTGTTTGTCTTTGGTTTTGGCAAGTTTGATGATAATATGTCTTGGTGTTTCTCTTTTTGGATCAATCTTAAATGGGGTTCGATGAGCATCTTGGATAGACATCCTTTCGTCTTTCATGATGTCAGGGACGTTTTGTGTCAGGAGTTCTTCAACTATTTTCTCTGTGTTTTCTGTCCCCCCTCCCTGTTCTGGGACTCCAATCACTCGCAAGTTATCCTTCTGGATAGAGTCCCACATGATTCTTAGGGTTTCTTCATTTTTTTTAATTCTTTTATCTGATTTTTTTCAGCTATGTTGGTGTTGATTCCCTGGTCCTCCAGAAGTCCCAGTCTACATTCTAATTGCTCGAGTCTGCTCCTCTGACTTCCTATTGCATTGTCTAATTCTGTAATTTTATAGTTAATCTTTTGGATTTCTACATGCTGTCTCTCTATGGATTCTTGCAGCTTATTAATTTTTCCACTATGTTCTTGAATAATCTTTTTGAGTTCTTCAGCAGTTTTATCAGTGTGTTCCTTGGCTTTTTCTGCAGTTATCCTAATTTCATTTGTGATGTCTTTAAGCATTCTGTAAATTAGTTTTTTATATTCTGTATCTGAATTCCAGGATTGTATCTTCATTTGGGAAAGATTTTGTTTCTTTTGTTTGGGGGGTTGGAGAAGCTGTCATGGTCTGTTTCTTTATGTGGTTTGATATGGACTGCTGTGTCCGAGCCATCACTGGGAAACTAGATTTTCCAGGTAATCAGCTAAAATAAAATTCTGTCACATCCCTATCTGAATTCTCCCTCTGGCTCAGGGTATTCGGATGTTAATGGAGCCGCCTGGGGAGGGTGGGGGAAGGATCAGAGAGCTAGGAGTGTAGCACCACAGAATATAGAGCTGATCCCCACCTTCACGCTCCGCCCCCGTCTGCCAAAATCCCTGCGGGATGGCTCCCCGGCTGGGAGGCTACTCTCCCTGCTCCAAGTCCTGTCACTTCCTCCCGGGGACTTCTCCCTCCAGTGCGCCGCGCCGCACGCACTAACTGGGTGGGCTTCCCCAGCACGAACGTGTGGGCCCCGCCCCGGGGTTGCTTCAGGGAAATATATCTGATCCCCCCACTCGCGCCACGCCTGCTTCCCTCCAAACTCCCGGCGGGACGGCTCCCCGTCTGGGATGCTGCTCTCCCCACTCCAAGATCAGTCACTGCCTCCCGGGTGCTTCTCCCACCGACTGCACCGCTACGCCGCCCGTGCCAACCAGGTAGACTTCCTCCTGGGATGGGTTCGTGGGGATAGGGCTGGGCCCTTGTCTGTGCCGTCTGCCCCCCTGGGCTCTGCCCCAGAATGGGCTCTGAAGGTCACCTGCCTGGTACGCTGGCTCCTAGTTCTGAAAACAGTCGCAGTCTGCCTGTATTTTTTCGTTTTCCGTCTCTAAGTCTGTGTTTGTTGTTCAGAGTTCATAGATTGTTATGTATGTGATTGATTCACTTGTTTTTCCGAGTCTTTGTTGCAAGAGGGATCTGCGGTAGCATCCACCTAGTCCACCATCTTGGCCCCCCCTCTGTAATCCACCATTTAAATAAAACAAAAGACAAAAACCACATGATCTTATCAATTGATGCAGAAAAGGCATTGGACAAAGTCCAACACCCATTCATGATAAAAACTCTCAGCAAAATAGGAATTGAAGGAAAATTCCCCAATATAATAAAGGGCATCTATACAAAGCCAACAGCCAACATCATTCTAAATGGAGAGAGCCTGAAAGCATTTCCCTTGAGAACGGGAACCAGACAAGGATGCCCTTTATCACTGCTCTTATTCAACATTGTGCTGGAGGTCCTAGCCAGAGCAATTAGGCTAGATAAAGAAATAAAGGGCATCCAGATTGGCAAGGAAGAAGTACAATTATCTGTATTTGCAGATGACATGATCTTATACACAGAAAACCCTAAGGAATCCTCCAGAAAGCTACTGAAACAAATAGAAGAGTTCAGCAGAGTTTCAGGTTATAAGATAAACATACAAAAATCACTTGGATTCCTCTACATCAACAAAAAGATCATCGAAGAGGAAATCACCAAATCAATACCATTCACAGTAGCCCCCAAGAAGATAAAATACTTAGAAATAAATCTTACCAAAAATGTAAAAGACCTATACAAAGAAAACTACAAATTACTAGTGCAAGAAACTAAAAGGGACCTACATAGGTGAAAAAACATACCTTGCTCATGGATAGGAAGACTTAACATAGTAAAAATGTCTATTCTACCAAAAACCATCTATACATACAACACAATTCTGATCCAACTTCCAACGACATTTCTTAATTTGATGGAGAAACAAATCACCAACTTCACATGGAAGGGAAAGGAGCCCCGGATAAGTAAAGCATTACTGAAAAAGAAGAAGAAAGTGGGAGGCCTCACTCTACCTGATTTTAGAACATATTATACAGCCCCAGTAGACAAAACAGCCTGGTACTGGTACAACAACAGGCACATAGACCAATGGAACAGAATTGAGAACCCAGATAGAAATCCATCCACATATGAGCAGCTGATATTTGACAAAGGACCAGTGTCAGTTAATTGGGGAAAAGATAGTCTTTTTAACAAATGGTGCTGGCATAATTGGATATCCATTTGCAAAAGAATGAAACAGGACCCATACCTCACACCAAGCACAAAAACTAACTCCAAGTGGATCAAAGACCTAAACATAAAGACTAAAACGATAAAGATCATGGAAGAAAAAATAGGGACAACTTAAGAGCCCTAATAGAAGGCATAAGCAGAATACAAAACATTACTAAAAATGACAAAGAGAAACCAGATAACTGGGAACTCCTAAAAATCAAACACCTCTGCTCATCTAAAGACTTCACCAAAAGAGTAAAAAGACCACCTACAGACTGGGAAAGAATTTTCAGCTATGACATCTCCGACTGGCTCCTGATCTCTAAAATCTGTATGATTCTGTTAAAACTGAACCACAAAAAGACAAACAACCCATTTAAAATTTGGGCAAAGGATGTGAACACACACTTCACTAAAGAAGATATTCAGGCAGCCAACAGATACATGAGAAAATGCTCTCAATCATTAGCCATAAATGCAAATCAAAACTATGATGAGATTCCATCTCACTCCAACAAGGCTGGCATTAATCCAAAAAACACAAAATAATAAATGTTGGAGAGGTTGCGGAGAGATTGAAACTCTTATACATTGCTGGTGGGAATGTAAAATGGTACAACCACTTTGGAAATCTATCTGGCATTATCTTAAACAGTTAGAAATAGAACTACCATACAGCCCAGAAATCTCACTCCTCGGAACATACCCTAGAGAAATAAGAGCCTTCACACGAACAGATATATGCACACCTATGTTTATTGTAGCACTGTTTACAATAGCAAAAAGCTGGGAGCAAACAAGGTGTCCATCAATGGATGAATGGTTAAATAAATTATGGTATATTCAAGCAATGGAATACTACGCATTGATAAAGAACAGTGACAAATCTGTGAAACATTTCTTAACATGGAGGAACCTGGAAGGCATTATGCTGAGTGAAATTAGTCAGAGGCAAAAGGAAAAATATTGTATAAGACCACTATTATAAGATTTTGAGAAACAGTATAAACTGAGAACACATTCTTTTGCGGTTACGAGAGAGGGGAGAGAGTGAGGGTAGGAGAGGGTTATTTGCTGATTAGGTAGTAGATAAGAACTTATTGTGGTGAAGGGAAAGACAATACTCCATACAGGGAAGGTCAGCACAACTGGACAGGACCAAAAGCAAAGAAGTTTCCAGGAGAAACTGAATGCTTCGAAGGTTATTGGAGCAAGGGCGGGGGTTTAGGGACGATGGCTTAAGGGGACTTCTAAGTCAATTGGCAAAATAAATTCTGTTAAGAAAACACTCTGCATCCCACTTTGTAGTGTGGCGTCTGAGATCTTAAATGCTAACAAGTGGCCATCTAAGATGCATCAATTGGTCTCAACCCACTTGGATCAAAGGAGAATGAAGAACACCATGTCACAAGATAACTACGAGCCCAGGAGACAGAGAGGCCACATGAACTAGAGACTCATATCATCCTGAGACCAGAAGAAGTAGATGGTGCCGGGCCACAACCGATGACTGCCCTGATGGGGAACACAACAGAGAACTCCTGAGGGAGTAGGAGAACAGTGGGAAAAACAGTGGGATGCAGACCCCAAATTCTCATAAAAAGACCAGACTTAACGGTCTGACTGAGACTAGAAGAATCCCGGCGGTCATGGTCCCCAAACCTTCTCCTGGCTCAGGACAGGAACCATTCCCTAAGACTATTCATCAGACATGGAAGGGACTGGACAATGGGCTGGAGAGAGATCCTGATGAGAGTGAGCTACTTGTGTCAGGTGGACACTTGAGACTATGTTGGCATCTCCTGTCTGGAGGGGAGATAGGAGGGTAGAGAGGGTTAGAATCTGGCAAAACGGTCACAAAAGGAGAGACTGGAAGGAGGGAGCGGGCTGACTCATTAGGGGGAGAGTAAGTGGGAACATGGAGTACGGTGTATATAAGTTTATATGTGAGAGACTGAGTTGATTAGTAAACTTTCTCTTAAAGCATAATAAAAATTATTAAAAAAAATTAGTCTCTTTGTATAATTTTCCCATGTTCATCATCATCATATGTTTCATTCTTGCTTTATCTAAACCTTCCAGTTTTTGGTATTGATTTTTTTCGTAGGTGCAGATTTTTGAAACAAATTCCATCTTGTCATTCATCTTGAATATTCAGTGTGCATTTTTTTTTTTTAATGTCTAGCTGATAATGCCTTATTTGTTTGTATTGACATGCCTTTATCACATCTTCTCTATTTCTATTCATGTCGTTGATTTGTCAGAGACAATGGTCAGTTGTCCTTTTGAAAGGTCGACATTCTATACTAGTGGAATGTAGATTCTACTTTGGAGTATTGTTAAATTTTTCCTTTACTTCATCAATTTCCTGTTAACTCTAGCTAAACATACAGTTTTTATTTTATCCAGGTTCTTTTTTGTTTGTTTCCTTTTGTTCAAGAAACCTTTATAATTAGATTTTGTTATTACGATTTTATCTCACAAATAGTAAAAAATAAATAAATAAAATATCTAGTTGCCCATTTGTCGTATAACTAATACTTTTCTATGGATCCAGATGGTATTAACACAGCAGTTCTAATATAAAGTTCCTCATCAAAATTTCACCTAATGACTTTGCAATTAATTATTTGCCTAATTCCATTATTTTATTAGGAGTTGCAAAATAACAGTTTTCTAATCCTATCACTCCTGCATTTAGTAGCTTGGAATTAATTGTTCTATTAAAGAGCTTTGTTTCACGAAATCTTCTATTACTGTGAAATAGAATTTTCAAAGCAAAGGCAGCATACATGCTTGATTTTTACTACATATTACGACTTTTCAAAGTAATTAATTTCTTTCCTGATAACCTCTCATGCTGACATTAATATTTTAAGTGGTGTCATTATAGATGTATGCATTTTTAGATATTTTCTTTGTTCCAATTAATTAATAGCAATTATTATTGCTTTCATTTAAATTTATCATAATTTTAATCATTTGGAAATTGAAAATTGCCAGAGGAAGCAACTTTGGGTTGTGTGTCAAATCATTTTCACACTATTCCCACCTGATTTTGATACTGTTTTATACCTTCTTTTGTGCTCTGTCACAACAAAGTATCCTAGTGGCTTGTATTGGATGCTTCCTGCTCTATCTGGAATTAGTTACTTCTTCAGATAGCCCCAGTGGCTGTTACTGGCTTATAATATTTGAACATAATAACCTAGACATTTGAAGTTTTTATTGCTACTGGGATGTCATTGCTTTTGTGACTTACAGTGTACTAAGCTAAGAAACACATGTAATTCAAAAAGTCAAAATTTTATACTTCAAATCAAATTTGAGATTTTAGACTTTTTACCTAAGTACTTTTTTATAATTGGATGTCTTTTTGCTTACACAGGAAATCTTATTTTCTTATGACATTACTATAATTGCTTTTTCCCTACATCATACATGTAATCATTTCACAATAACACTACCAATGTCATTACTAAGCCAAGAATGCTGAGCACTGTTTTCGATTGTTGCAAGTGCTCTTGTCCATAGAATCAAAAAAAACCAGCCCGTCAAGTCCATAGAGTATATAGGAATTATAGTAAAAGTACTGTGTTGTAGTCACCTGAGGTAATTTTTTGTGAAGTAGTGTCACCATTTTGACATAAAGTTAGGTTCAATGGTTTGTTTTTTTTTTAATTTTAGGTATGCTGTTTCGTTGTTTTGTTTAATTTTAATTTTATTGTTAATTATGCAAACATATGATTCCAAAGTCGAAAAATACAATATACTGTCACAAAAGCTATTCACACACATTTTCCACACTTGCTTTGGAGCCAAGAAAAGTTTTTAAACCCTTTTGGTTCTTTATAACCAGTTCCAGGCTATTACTTTATAGATTTGTGAAAAAGTTTATTCTTTGAAGGTCTCATTATCAGGCAAATTCATTTTCTTCTCCCTATCCATCACAAGAAACCTTGATGAAGTAGAGAAAAAAACAAATTCCAAAACAAGGGTTTAGTACAAAGCAATGCACAGTGACTCATTTTGATTTGATTAGTTTTGAAAGATTTAGACGGCTTTAAACTTCAATCATCAGAGATTTATCAAATCTTTCTTTGTTAATATCTGTTCTTAATTTCATTATTCTAGCCTTAATCTTTCTCAGACTATGCCCTTCACTACTAATATGTCATATATTTGAGTCCTACTTGGTTAATTATTTTAAATTTAATGGTTGCCAAATTTATTACAAATAATATTATATGGACTTCACTGTTTTACAGGCATGTATTTTTAGGTACAAAAAAGTTTTCTTAAATGAAGTAAAAAAATCATCTTGGGAATGTTTCAGTATTTTTTTGTATTAATTTTAAAATCTTAATCTCCATATGCTATCTTCTTACATATACAAAAACCACCTTCTTCCCAATCACCATCAAGCAACTGGCCATATTTTACGTATTTGCATTGATTAGAGTCAGTGTCAGGTCTTTTGAACTGAAGTCTAGAAGAGGAAAAAAAAATAACTATATTAAAGAAAAATTTTTTTCTTGTATCAATTTTATTAAAGAAAGAAACTATGCATTTATGAAAAATGTAAAGAAAAAGAAATGTATCTTTGACAGGTTTCCTAATATACAAATAATGAAGAATGTTTGTTTCACTCAAAAGTTATTGGAAGTGGGGTGGTAAGAATTTTAGTCATGCTTATCTTCCATGTGTTCTTAATCAAAATAGTAATCTTTGAAATTTATTTTAATAATATACAAGAGTAGACTGAGTGCTTTCTATTTACACCAACTCCTCACTTATCAGCATGGTTAGGTTTCAAAAACCAGTTTGTTGTTTTTGTATGCCATCAAGTTGATTCTGACTCATAGTGACCCTATAGGACAGAGTAGAACTGTACCATAGGGTTTCCAAGGAGCAGCTGGTGGATTCAAACTGCTGACCTTTTGGTTAGCAGCCTGAGCTCTTAACCACTTCGCCAGCAGGGCTCCAAAAACTGGGCCGTTATGCCAAAATTGTTGTTATGTGAAAATAGAGGAGGACAACATCAGATCACATACTTGGCAAATTAAATCATTATGTAACTGCCAAACCACTGAGACTCGTGGCCCAGCCAAGTTGACACATAGCCTTATCCATTATATCCAACATTATTCTTATCTCGCACCTCAGCCTTTGTTACTCCCAGATGTACATTCTTAATGTGCAAAATAGACAGTAAAATTTTTACAACTGTCATAATGTTGTAATGTTGGATAAAGAGATAGTCAATAAGTGAGGAGTAGATGTATTGACATTTGAAAGGAAAATCAGTGATGTATTCAAGAGCAGTTCTCAAAATTTGGTCTCAGAAATCCTTTAAATTCTTAAAAATTATTGAGGATTCAAAAAAGAAATTTTGTTTATTTGGGACATATCTATTAATTTTCCATATTAGAAATTAAAACTAAAAGATAAAACAAATTCATTTACACATAACAATAATAAATCCATTACTTGCTAAAATAAGGATATTTATATTTTTCAAAACCAAAAATTAGAAATAACAGTGATACTGTTTTATATTTTCACAAAAATCTTTATTGTCTGTTTTAATAAAAAATAGTTAAATTCTCATATCTGCTTAAGCTTTAGCTGTCCCAATATTACATATTATGAAGCTTCAGGAAAACTCCATCATGCATTCATGAAAGAATAAGACTGAAAAAAAACAATAGTATCTTAATATTATTATGAAAATAGTTTTGATCTCACAGTCTCTCCAAAAGAGTCTTAGTGCATACAAAAATAGTTTATAGAAATAAAAATCAAGTCTACCCTCCAGTGTTATAAAAGGTGTACTGGGGCATAAACCATAGGCTTCCCTATTAAACACTCGTGTTCACTTCTAAAGGTCAAAAGTTTGTATAGTTCCATATGAACTGAGGCAATCAGGATAGGGTTTCATGGAAGACTTGATAAAATTACCGAAGGATGTCAAAGATTTAGGTATATTAAGTGGAGGTATCATCAGCAAATATATGTATTAAATATGGAAGTTTAATTTGAAAGATTTGTGAAGTAAATAAAATGAGGATGCATAGAAGGAATCTGAACTTCTGATTCAAGAATTTTAAATAATATGCTATGTGACGGAAACCAAAACCAACCAAACTCATTGCCATGGAGTCGATTCCTACTCATAGGGACCATATAGGACAGAGTAGAACCGTTCCATAGGGTTTCGAAGGAGTGGCTGGTGGATTCGAACTGCCTATCATTTGATTTCACATTAATTTCTGATCAATGTAGAAGCCTGGTAAAATTTTACATTTTCCAAAATACAATTAGAATGTTGAGATCATGAGGTCAGTAGGATTTATACACCCACTGCCGTCCAGTTGATTCCAACTCATAGCCACCCTATAGGACTGCCCCTTAGGAGTTTCCAAGGAACTGCTAGTGGATTCAAACTGCCAACCTTTTTGATTTGCAGGTGAGCTCTTAACCACTGCACCACCAGGGCTCCCATATTTATAATATTTAGGCACAAATGGTTAAGCGCTTGACAACTAGCTGAAAGGCTGGCAGTTTGAACCTACCCAGAGGTACTTTGAACCCAGTCAGAGGCACCTCAGAAGACAGGACTGGCAATATGCTTGAAAACCCTATGGAGCAGCTCTGCTCTGACACATGGAGTCACCATGAGTTGGGATCAAATCAGTAGCAACTAACAACAACTATGTATATGTATATGTGTATATATATATATCCGTGTGTGTGTATGTGTGTGCGTATACACACATGTATATATATATATTATTGTTTATTATGGTGCAAGTACTTTTAATGGTGGGTTTTTTATGGTGCAAGACACTGTTTTTTTATGGTGCAAGACACTATTTTTAGTGCTTTAAATATTTTAAATCACACAATCCCCAAAAAAGCATTATGATTTTAGTCTTTTTATTAGCTCTATTTTACATAGGAGGTATGGAGACTCAGGGAATTTGAATAACTTGCCTAAAGTTAAAATAGCTGGTAAATGAGAATCAGGATTCAAATCAATGCAGCCTGGTTACAGTCTCTATTAAGTGAGATAAATATTATAGGAGTTAAAGCTGTATACCTTGTAGATGATTAGGGTGTTTAAAGTATTCGTGTGAGTATTTCTAGATTTTGTAGTCTACACATGCACTTACTGCTATGTTGGAAGGAAAACCATATTTGTATATATTAAACTGTAAATGGGACTTAAAAAATAGACATAATCCCTTATTAAAAACAGAAATGAAACCATGAAAAGTGAATGTCATAGTAGTGACAACGTTATCTGACATTGGTAAGAAATTCAGTGAGCTGGTGCAGATTGTGTCTATACGCCAAAATGCATGAGTTCAGCAGTTCTGTGGATGAATGCATGTCACTGTGTTTGAGACTTGTGTGTCCATGTGTGTGCATTCCAGTTACATCTATAAGATTATAAAGATGGATTTTGAAGACAGGAGTTTTGTTTGTTTGTCTTTTCGGTTTTTCGTTTGTTTCTCCTGACATTGAAGATAACAAAAAAGACATCTGTTTTTCAGGATCAATTCTTACAACTCCTACCTAGTTGATTGTCATTAAAATTTACAAAAGTATTGATTGTGAAACAGAGAGAATGAATATTTAGGTATTAGATGTGGTGATCTCTCTTTTGGGATGATTTAGAGGGATGATTTTGGATGATTTATAGGGTCGCTATGAGTCAGAATCGACTCGGTGGCACTGGGTTAGAGTGGTTTCAGGGTTTTCTGGTGGCAGATTCTGCTGCCTGTATAGTTTGTTTTAGATGATGCTGAAAAGGCTGGTTAACTCCTGACAAGACAAACAGCAGAATCTTCCATTAATGGTGTGGAAAACTCTTCTAGTTACTGAACTTCTTTCTTCTTTACCAGTAGAACAACAATTTTGTTCAGGCACACAATGTGTTCAACGAAAGCTGCATATTTTTAGTTCAAATCGGGATGAATGTGGCACAGTTCTGACAACTGAGATGTAAGGAGATGCCGGTGAATAGGGTTTCCATGAGTCTTTTACCTTTCACCTACCAACATTTTCCCTCTGATCATTCAGATCTAAATCACAATCCAAGGATAATTGATGACACAGAAAAATGGGTGGGACCTGGACATTGGGGATCATCACACCAGCCCTGGACTACCTCCTAAATTCTTGAAGGTGAAAAAGCAAACCAAATGACAAAATCACAAACCAAATAAGCAAAATACCAGTATTTGGTTAAGACAGAGTAGTTGAAGTCTGCTTCTTAAAAGATAATACTTTCCTAATTCTATCTAATCAATCTTCAGTTGACAGCCTCCTTTATAGAAAATGTTTAGGAATTGCTCAGTCTGGTGTTAGCCTACAGAAAGAGAAACATTTAATTGTATTATTTAAGTCATTTGGCTAAGTGGCAGAAATAGTCAAAAAATTATTAACTGATGAAATACTTGTTATTTCCTTTTCTCCACCCGTATTACTGATGCAGTTGGTGATAAGGAGAAGAAAGATTTTAGGAAACAAAGAAATATTGGAACCTTAATTATATGTAGCTCAGTTCACCAATTAAAGAACACTGCCAATAAAAAAAGAAAAAAAATTATTATTTAGTTAGAAGAATAAGGTAGATGCTGGATAATGATCTGAAAGTTTTTTTTTTTTTTTTTTTTTTTGAGCTTTGGATCTCGGTGGAGAGTTAACCTTCTTTAACTTCTCCCTTCGTTAAGGGCTTTGACTACTCTGCTGCTCATTTAAGCTGTTCTCATGCATCTTAGATTTGTAATTTTGTGCAAGCAAGTTATTTAAATTGTTTCAGCTTTACTTTTTAGTGGTGCAGTGGTTAAGACCTTGGCTGCTAACAAAAGCGTCAGCAGTTTGAATCCTCCAGCCACTCCTTGTAAACCCTATAGGTCACTTCTACTCTATCCTATATGGTCGCTGTGAGTTGGACTTGACTTGACCTTAAGAGGTTTTTAATTAACAACATAAAAATTATAAATTTGACATGGAGTTTGAACGAGATTATCTGAATAAATTGCTTAGTACAATACTTATGATCTTTTTACTTTCCTCTTTTTCCATCCTATTTTCACTTTTCTTCATTATCATATCATGGAATCATCAATAATGGAATTTAACAACTGATCATACACACATTAGATAACCAAAAGCCAAAACCAAACCCATGGCCATTGAGTCGAATCTGACTCATAGTGACCCCATAGGACAGAGTAGATCTGCCCCATAGATTTTCCAAGGGGTGCCTGATGGATTTGAACTGCCGACCTTTTGGTTAGTAGCCATAGCACTTAACCACTACACCACTAGGCTTTCCCACATTAGATAAGTATGCTTTTAATATTCTGAACTGGTATTTTAAAACAGCAGGAAGAGACTTACTTGTCCAAGGGAAAATCTGTGCCATTTAGCCAAATCCATTTCTGTTGGCTGTTTTTATAATATAAATTGATCCAAAACTTTTTATGATGCAGAGTGCGTTGCATCTTAGACAATTTTTTAATATAATCCTGGATAGAATGAGAACAGATAAAATTAAACCTGGTATCTTTTGTTGGTTTTCCTTAGAGAGATTAAAAAATTTTTAAACTTTAGTACACGGTTTTACATTACCTGGAGTTATATCACTGTAGTAAAAAGTAAATACTCCTGGGATTCTTTTGCCACACCCAGAATAAATAATAATTCATTTATTCATTAAACAGCCATTATGGAGTTTTTATTATAGTCTGAGTATTGTGCCCCAAGATATTGGGTATTAAAAGGCAGAAAATGAGCTTAAGCCCCTCCCCCCAAAAAACCTAGTGCTGCTACCTAAAAATTTAAGATAGAGGCAAAAAAATAGGCTATTTCTATGAAAAGAGAAATACAGAATAAAACAACACTTATCAGGAACTGTTACATGACCAAGATAATCAGCTTTTTTAATTTTGCGGGGGGTGTAGTGATTCTAAGATAAACCTGAAAGGTGGATAGGCATTTATCAGGAAAAGGTAACACAGGCTGGGAAGTGAAGAGTACTGTCAGGAGCAGACTGAATTACACTTGGAGGAGGACTGCATAAGAGAGTGTGTTGAAACAATTGAATGAAAGAGTGAGAGTGATGGAGAGCCACTGGTGACAAACTAGAGAGATGGGCAAGAGTTAGGATGTCAAAGAAACTTGAACAAATGGTGTGCACTGGGGACGTTACACTAGGCCCTGAGAAGGCCTCTGAGGGATCTAAGAAAGAGATGGCATAACCTGATGCATACCATATGAAGGCCCCTGTGCTGGGACATGAAATTTAAAAGAAAGGAAGCCTGGGGTCTAAGATATTTTTCCTGGTGCGACAGTGACATATAAGAAACATATACAGTCTTTACCATCTCTTCTTCAGTCTTTATTTTTAGAAAACTTGAAAGCAAAGTGTTACAATAAAGCTGACAGTCTCTCCAATGAGATACATTTTCAGAAAAAAAGTAGCAGTTTTTCCCATGCTGGTGCCAGTTGTCCTCACAAGGCTGACATTTCCAAACTACAGGAAAAAAAAAAAAAAGAACAAATTTAAGTGTCTCTCTTGTAAGAACAACAATAAAAAAGTGCATTTATAAATGAAAAATTAGGTGTTTAAATTGTGAAAAATAAATCATAAGCAATACATAAATTAAATAATGAAAATATATTCCCACAGTTTAGGCTGCTGCTCTGCTAACTTCAATGATGCTAAGAAATAACTAATGATACTATAATTCTAGGAACACAATTGTTATTAATAAGTCAGTATTAACAATAACTCACAATTTTAAGTGGATTTTTGTGGCTATATAACCTGAATATCTAACATATGTGTAATATTTGCATGTTTATTTATATATAGAGATACACATATTTTTTTTTTTTATACATACAATTATGTTCTAACTCTTAGAAAACTTGTGGTCTCATTCCTAAATTACCTTGAGTATTTGTTGATGGTTGCTTAATCCCTGAAATTCCTGAAATAATTTCCGTCTGATCTGTTTGCCGGCTGGAGGTAAGATTTCCTGAATGTATGTCTGCTACTGAATTACAAATAACAAACATCAGTTTGACTTATTACATTTAATTTAAAATTGTTACTTCACAAACACTTTGTTATGGGAACGTTAAATGGAATAAAACATTATCATTGACCTCATAACTGGAGAATAATACACAAACAAGTTTAATTAAAACACTAGCCTGACAGAAAAATTAGCTTAATATAAGTGAGAGTACAAATTATAGAGCAACTGACTCTGATTACAGAAAACTTGGGGGAGATTTCTCAGAAAAATCTTAATCAGAGTTTTAAGTATGAGAAATAAGATTAACAAGTCAAGGACAAAAGAGAAGATATTCTGAGTAGAAAATGGTTAGTAAAGTGATAAAAAAAATTTTTTTGGCTCTTAAAATTACTTGTAACAGATATACCAAAAAAAAACTGTTGCCTTCGAGTCAATTCCGACTCATACTGACCCTATAGGATAGAGTAGAACTGCACCATAGGAGTACCTGGTGGAGTCAAACTGCCAACCTTTTGGTTAGCAACTGTAGCACTTAACCACTATGCCACCAGGATTTCCAACAGATATACAGTGCCTAGAATATAATTGGTGCTCAATAAATTAAATTGTAAAATAAATTACCTTAAAGAGATTTATTTCTAAAAACAGTGAACAAGCTGACTTCTTTTCTATTATAGAGACTTACACTTTGTGGCTAAGATGCCCACAGACAAAAGGAGCACCAAGCAGATGATCCACAGAACTACGGCAATGGATTTCCATGAGGGAGATGGGGCAGAAAAATCTATTAGAAAGAGATGAGTAAGACTTTTTCAGTATTAGCTTTCATATGTTTATACATTTCTTCATAGTTTCTGATTGGTTCATAATCAAATTCCAAAGGAATGGCTGCAAGATATTGTACATCTGCCAAATTATATTAAATTGTTTTTGGAGTTAATGGTCTTAATATAAATTTTACTATCAGGCACAAATATAAAATATTTGTTTCCTTCTTAAAATAACTATACTTATATGTAATAATTCTATAACATTTAGAAAATTGAAAAAAGATAAAAAATTAAAAATCAATTCTGAATTGTTTCTCTCAGAAGCCACCATAATTTTCTTTTATTGACTTTACTGTGTTTATTTTACATATTTAAAGTTTATTTTAACATTTTCACAAGCCATTATTTTTTTTTTAATGTTTGTGAATTGACTCCATAATATTCACTCCATGGTTATATGATAATTTACTTGACTATTCTGCTCTTTTCAGAAACTGAGGTAACTTTCATTTCTTTTCTATGATTAAAAAAAATACAGCAGGGAGGCGGAGCCAAGATGGCAGAATAGACAGATGCTTCCAGCAAGCCCTCTTTACAACACAGACCAGAAAAAACAAGTGAAATGAGTATATTTGTCACAAGCTGGGAACGCTGAGAATCAAAGGCAAGCTTAGACAATGAACTGAGGGGTAGAGGGAGGAAAAGACCATTCAGAAGTGGAGAGGAGTTACTGGACCTGAATCGCAGGGAGCCCTCAGGCACCGTTCCCAGAGCAGCGGTGGCAGAGGCGGCAGCGGTGACGGGGTGATACTAGCGTTCAGCCGCAGTTTCCTCAGGGAGAAGCAGCCAGCCACACAGCCTGCTCACCTCTGGAAACTGAGGAGAATGGCGCTCTCGGCAAAAGCAAAGTACTTGTGTATATTTTACCACACCCACCCACCCCCCACAATACAGCTTCAACGGCTGAATCTCTGGACCTGAGATAGACCCTGGTGAGCACCTAGAGCCATCCTCCCAGCCTTGTGGAAGGAAAAAATTTGCAACTGGGTGTAAAAGATAATTTGCTAGCTCCATTAACTGGGGGAACTCAGGACAGAAGTATAGACCTTGAACACCTTTCTGTTCTGGATGGATCTGCGTGGGTCTATTTTGGGAGAATAGGCCCTTGTTGGCAAACTCCAACCATTTAAGCTATGCAGTGGACAGGTGGGTGTTTGACATTTGACATTGCTTTGCCTATTAAACAAGGTCCTTACCTACCCACACCAGGAACCTAAGGGGTGGTAGGTCCACTCGGGTTACCCAGCCACCCACGACAGGAGTCCAAAGATAACTGGTACCTCCCAGTCCTTACAACCAAAAACTTTGGGTGCCCACGGCCCCTCTACACAACCCACCCACCAGCACGTTCTAGAGAACAGAGACGCGTTTTCCTCAGAGACACATGGAGGTTGGCTCTCAGCCCCCTACCTTGTTCAGAGCGTGACCCCCTGCTGCAATCAGATACTGGTATATACGTCAATCACCCCTGCCCCTCTAAGACTTTAGGACAGAACCTGTACCACACACTTGATGATCAGCAACCTGGAAACCTGAGTTGAATTCATACAAAATAACTGAATGGGCTCCTAGGCTGATATACCTGATAACATCTACTGCCAGCCAAGGACAGGACACCAGAGCTCCAAAGGCGAAAACAATCATGCTGGCTCACTCAAGCAACCCATAGGTGTATACCAAAAAAAAAAAAAAGTGAGCAGCTACGACATGGTAAGCAAGCATAAACTAATACAACAACTTATAGAAGGCTCAGAGACAACACTCAATATCAAGTCACATAAAGAAACAGACCATGATCACCTCAACAGGTGCTCAGAACAAAGAATCCAGGGATCTTCTAGATGAAAGTGCATTCCTGGAATTACCAGAGCCAGAATACAAAAGATTAATATATAGAACCTTTCAAGACATCAGGAAGGACATGAGGCAGTTGGCAGAATAAGCCAAGGAACACACAGATAAAGCGATGAAGAAATTAGAAAGATTATTCAGGAACATAATGAAAAGTTTAATAAGCTGGAAAAATCCATAGACAGCAATCAGAAATTCAGAAGATTAACAATAAAATTACAGAATTAGACAACTCAATAGAAAGTCAGAGGAGCAGAATTGAGCAAGTAGAAGCTAGAATTTCTGAACTCGAAGATAAATCACTTGGCACTAATATATTTGAAGAAAAGCCAGATACAAGAATTAAAAAAAATGAAGAAACCTTAAGAATCATGTGGGACTCTATCAAGAGAAGTAACCTATGAATGATTGGAGTACCAGAAGAGGGAGGGATAACAGAAAATAGTTGAAGATTTTTTGGCAGAAAGCTTCCCTGATATCGTGAAAGATGAGAAGATATCTTTTCAAGATGCTCATCGAACTCCACATAAGGTCGGTGTTAAAAGAAAGTCACCAAGATATATCATAATCAAACTTGCCAAAACCAAAGATAAAGAGAGAATTATAAGAGCACTACAGGATAAATGAAAAGTCACCTAAAAGGAGAGCCAATAAGAATGAGCTCAGACCACATGGAAGAAACCATGCAGGCAAGAAGGCAATGGGATGACCTACTTAAAAAATTGAAGGAAAAAATTTCTTGCCAAGAATCATATATCCAGCAAAGGTGTCTCTTACATGTGAAGGTGAAATTAAGACATTTCCACATAAACACAAGTTTAGAGAATTCATAAAAACCAAACCAACACTACAAGAAATACTAAAGGGAGTTCTTTGGTTAGGAAATCAATAATATCAGGTATCAGCCCCAGACTAGAACACTGCGCAGAGCAACCAGAAGTCAACTCAGACAGCAAAATCCAAAAAAAAAAAAGCAAGATATATATATAGATAGATAGATATAAAAGTCCAAAACAGGGTAACAGGAATGTTATTATATAAAAGAAGACAACATTAAAATAATAAAGAGGGACTAAGAAAAGTAATCATATACCTTCCATATGGAGAGGAAGATACAGCAAGACAAAGAAATAAAAGGTAGTTTTAAATTTAGAAAAATAGGGGTAAATAATAAGGTAACCACAAAGGAGGCAAAGTATCCTACTCATCAAAATAAAATACAAGGGAAAAATAGACTCAGTAGAAACAAAATCAACAACAACAAATATGAGGAAAGGACAATCAATATATAAAGAAAATCTACTCAACACATAAAATCAAGTAGGAAAAAGAAACTGTCAACAGCACACAAAAAAAGACATCAAAATGATAGCACTAAATTCATACCTATCCATAATTACCCTGAATGTAAATGGACTAAATGCACCAATAAAGAGACAGAGAGTGACAGAATGGATTAAAAAACAAGATCCATCTATATGCTGCCTACAAGAGACACAAAGTAGACTTAGAGACACAAACAAACTAAAACTCAAAGGATGGAAAAAATATATCAAGCAAACAACAATCAAAAAAGAGCAGGAGTGGCAATATTAATTTCTGACAAAATAGACTTTAAAGTTAAATCCATAGACACTATAAAATGATTAAAGGGACAATACACCAAGAAGATATAGCCATATTAAATATTTATGCACCCAATGACAGGGCTGCAAGATACATAAAACAAACTCTATCAGCATTGAAAAGTGAGATAGACAACTACACAATAATAGTAGGAGACATCAACACAACACTTTCAGTGAAGGACAGGACATCCAGAAAGAAGCTCAATAAAGACAAGAAAGATCTAAATGCCACAATCAACCAACTTGACCTCATAGACATATACAGAACACTCCACCCAACAGCAACCAAATATACTTTTCTTTTCTAGTGCACATGGAACATTCTCTAGAATAGACCACATATAAGGTCATAAAGCAAGCCTTAGCAGAATCCAAAACTTTGAAATGTTACAAAGCATCTTCTCTGACCATAAGGCCATAAAAGTGGAAATCAATAACGGGAAAAGAAATCAAACACTTGGAACCTGAACAACACCCTGCTCAAACAAGACTGGATTATAGATGACATTAAGGATGGAATAAAGAAATTCAGAGAAACCAATGAGAATGAAAACACTTCCTATCAGAGCCTTTGGGGCACAGCAAAGGCCATGCTCAGAGGCCAAGTTATATCAATAAATGTATACATCCAAAAAGAAGAAAGGGCCAAAATCAAAGAATTATCCCTATAACTTGAACAAATAGAAAGAGAGCAACAAAAGAAACACACAGGCACCAGAAGAAAACAAATAAAAACTAGAGCTGAACTAAATGAAATAGAAAACAGAAAAACAATTGAAAGAATTAACAAGACCAAAAGCGGGTTCTTTGAAAAAATCAACAAAATTGATAAACCACTGGCCAAACTGACAAAAGGAAAACAGGAGAGGAAGCAAATAACCTGAATAAGAAATGAGAGGGGTGATATTATAGAAGACCCAACTGAAATTAAAAGAATTGTATCAGATTACTATTAAAATCTATACTCAAACAAATGTGATAACCTAGAAGAAATGGATGAATTCCTAGAAAAACACTACCTACCTAAACTAACACAAACAGAGGTAGAACAACTAAATAGACCCATAACAAAAGAAGAGGTTGAAAACGCAATCAAAAAACTCCCAACAGAGGCGGCGCCAAGATGGCAGACTACGTGGACACTACCGCGGATCCCTCTTGCAACAAAGACTCGGAAAAACAAGTGAATCGATCACATATATAACAATCTACGAACTCTGAACAACAAACACAGACTTAGAGACGGAGAACGAACAAATACTGGCAGACAGCGATCGTTTTCAGAACTAAGAGCCAGAGTACCAGCTGATTACCTGGAAAATCTAGTTTCCCAGTAACGGCTGGGAGACAGCAGTCCATATCAAACCACATAAAGAAACAGACCATGACAGCTTCTCCAACCCCCCAAACAAAAGAATCAAATTCTTTCCCAAATGAACACACAATCCTGGAATTATCAGATACAGAATATAAAAAACTAATTTACAGATTGCTTAAAGATATCACAAATGAAATTAGGATAACTGCAGAAAAAGCCAAGGAACACAACGATAAAACTATTGAAGAACTCAAAAAGGCTATTCAAGAACATAGTGGAAAAATTAATAAGTTGCAAGAATCCATAGAGAGACAGCATGTAGAAATCCAAAAGATTAACAATAAAATTACAGAATTAGACAACGCAATAGGAAGTCAGAGGAGTAGACTCAAGCAATTAGAATGTGGACTGGGACTTCTGGAGGACCAGGGAATCAACTCCAACATAGCTGAAAAAAAAATCAGATAAAAGAATTTAAAAAAATGAAGAAACCCTAAGAATCATGTGGAACTCTATCAAGAAGGATAACTTGCGAGTGATTGGAGTCCCAGAACAGGAAGGGGGGACAGAAAACACAGAGAAAATAGTTGAAGAGCTCCTGACACAAAACTTCCCTGACATCATGAAAGACGAAAGGATATCTATCCAAGATGCTCATCGAACCCCATTTAAGATTGATCCAAAAAGAAAAACACCAAGACATATTATCATCAAACTTGCCAAAACCAAAGACAAACAGAAAATTTGAAAAGCAGCCAGGGAGAAAAGAAAGGTTTCCTTCAAGGGAGAATCAATAAGAATAAGTTCAGACTACTCAGCAGAAACCATGCAGGCAAGAAGGGAATGGGACGACGTATACAGAGCACTGAAGGAGAAAAACTGCCAACCAAGGATCATATATCCAGCAAAACTCTCTCTGAAATATGAAGGAGAAATTAAGATATTTACAGATAAACACAAGTTTAGAGAATTTGCAAAAACTAAACCAAGACTGCAAGAAATGCTTAAGGAGATTGCTTGGCCTGATGACCAATAATATCAGGTACCAGCACAATACAAGGTCACAAAACAGAACGTCCTGATATCAAAGCAACTCAAATAGGGAAAGCACAAAAACAAACAAAGTAAGATTAATTCAAATAAATAAATAAATAAACAAAATAATACACATAACAGGAAATCATGGAAATCAATAGATAAACGATCACAATAATCAAAAAGAGGGAATAAATATAGGAGGCATTGAACTGCCAGATGGAGAGTGATACAAGGCGATATAGAACGATAACAGATAGGTTTTTACTTAGAAAAATAGGGGTAAATAATAAGGTAACCACAAAAAGGAATATCAATTCCATAACTCAAGAAAAACGTAATGACACAACAAAGATAAATATTATGAAAATGAGAATCTCACAATCTACTAAGAAAAACGTCTCAGCACAAAAAACTATGTGGAAAAATGAAAAAGCCAACAACACACATGAAAAGGCATCAAAATGAGAGCACTAAAAACTTATTTATCTATAATTACGCTGAATGTAAATGGACTAAATGCACCAATAAAGAGACAGAGAGTCACGGACTGGATAAAGAAACACGATCCATCTATATGCTGCCTACAAGAGACACACCTTAGACTTAGAAACACAAACAAACTAAAACTCAAAGGATGGAAAAAAATATATCAAGCAAATAATAAGCAAAAAAGAAGAGGAGTAGCAATATTAATTTCTGACAAAATAGACTTTAGACTTAAATCCACCACAAAGCATAAAGAAGGACACTATATGATGATAAAAGGGACAATTGATCAGGAAGATATAACCATATTAAATATTTACGCACCCAATGACAGGGCTGCAAGATACATAAATCAAATTTTAAAAGAATTGAAAAGCGAGATAGACACCTCCACATTTATAGTAGAGGACTTCAACACACCACTTTCGGAGAAGGACCAGACATCCAGTAAGAAGCTCAATACAGACATGGAAGACCTCCTTACAACAATCAACCAACTTGACCTCATTGACTTATACAGAACTCTCCACCCAACTGCTGCAAAATATACTTTTTTTTCTAGTGCACATGGAACATTCTCTAGAATAGACCACATATTAGGTCATAAAACAAATCTTGGTAGAATCCAAAACATCGAAATATTACAAAGCATCTTCTCAGACCACAAGGCAATGAAGCTAGAAATCAATAACAGAAAAACTAGAGAAAAGAAATCAAATACTTGGAAAATGAACAATACCCTCCTGAAAAAAAGACTGGGTTATAGAAGACATCAAGGAGGGAATAAGGAAATTCTTAGAAAGCAACGAGAATGAAAATACTTCCTATCAAAACCTCTGGGACACAGCAAAAGCAGTGCTCAGAAAAAACCAATTTATATCGATAAATGCACACATACAAAAAGAAGAAAGAGCTAAAATCAGAGAACTGTCCCTACAACTTGAACAAATAGAAAGTGAGCAACAAAAGAACCCATCAGGCACCAGAAGAAAACAAATAATAAAAATTACAGCTGAACAAAATGAATTAGAGAACAGAAAAACAATTGAAAAAATTAACAAAGCCAAAAGCTGGTTTTTTGAAAAAATTAACAAAAGTGATAAACCATTGGCCAGACTGACTAAAGAAAAACAGGAAAGGAAACAAATAACCCGAATAAGAAACGAGAAGGACCACATCACAACAGAGCCAAGTGAAATTAAAAGAATCAGTTCAGATTACTATGAAAAATAGTACTCTAACAAATTTGAAAACCTAGAAGAAATGGATAAATTCTTGGAACAATACTACCTACCTAAACTAACACATTCAGAAGTAGAACAACTAAATAGACCCATAACAAAAAAAGAGATTGAAACGGTAATCAAAAAACTTCCAACAAAAAAAAGTCCTGGCCCACATGGCTTCACTGCAGAGTTCTACCAAACCTTCAGAGAAGACTTAACACCACTACTACTGAAGGTATTTCAAAGCATAGAAAGAGACAGAATACTACCCAACTCATTCTATGAAGCTACCATCTCCCTGATACCAAAACCAGGTAAAGACATTACAAAAAAAGAAAATTTTAGACCTATATCCCTCATGAACATAGATGCAAAAATCCTAAACAAAATTCTAGCCAATAGAATCCAACAACACATCAAAAAAATAATTCACCCTGATCAAGTGGGATTTATAGCAGGTATGCAAGGCTGGTTTAATATCAGAAAAACCATTAATGTAATCCATCACATAAATAAAACAAAAGATAAAAACCACATGATCTTATCAATAGATGCAGAAAAGGCATTTGACAAAGTTCAACACCCATTTATGATAAAAACTCTTACCAAAATAGGAATTGAAGGAAAATTCCTCAACATAATAAAGGGCATCTATGCAAAGCCAACAGCCAATATCACTCTAAGTGGAGAGAACCTGAAAGCATTTCCCTTGAGAACGGGAACCAGACAAGGATGCCCTTTATCACCGCTCTTATTCAACATCGTACTTGAAGTCCTAGCCAGGGCAATTAGGCTACACAAAGAAATAAAGGGTTTCCGGATTGGCAAGAAGGAAGTAAAGCTATCACTATTTGCAGATGACATGATCTTATACACTGAAAACCCTAAGGAATCCTCCAGAAAACTACTGAAACTAATAGAAGAGTTTGGCAGAGTCTCAGATTATGAAATAAACATACAAAAATCACTTGGATTCCTCTACATCAACAAAAAGAACACCGAAGAGGAAATCACCAAATCAATACCATTCACAGTAGCCCCCAAGAAGATAAAATACTTAGGAATAAATCTTACCAAGGATGTAAAAGACCTATACAAAGAAAACTATAAAACTCTGCTACAAGAAATTCAAAAGGACATACTTAAGTGGAAGAACATACCCTGCTCATGGATAGGAAGGCTTAACATAGTAAAAATGTCTATTCTACCAAAAGCCATCTATACATACAAAGTACTTCCAATCCAAATACCAATGTCATGTTTTAAGGGGATAGAGAAACAAATCACTAATTTCATCTGGAAGGGAAAGAACCCCTGGATAAGCAAAGCATTACTGAAAAAGAAGAAGAAAGTGGGAGGCCTCACTCTACCTGATTTCAGAACCTATTATACAGCCACAGTAGTCAAAACAGCCTGGTACTGGTACAACAGCAAGTACAGAGACCAATGGAACAGAATTGAGAACCCAGATATAAATCCATCCACGTATGAGCAGCTGATATTTGACAAAGGACCAGTGTCAGTTAATTGGGGAAAAGATAGTCTTTTTAACAAATGGTGCTGGCAGAACTGGATATCCATTTGCAAAAGAATGAAATAGGACCCATACCTCACACCATGCACAAAAACTAACTCCAAGTGGATCAAAGACCTAAACATAAAGACTAAAACGATAAAGATCATGGAAGAAAAAATAGGGACAACCCTAGGAGCCCTAATACAGGGCATAAACAGAATACAAAACATTACCAAAAATGATGAAGAGAAACCAGATAACTGGGAGCTCCTCAAAATCAAACACCTATGCTCATCTAAAGACTTCACCAAAAGAGTAAAAAGACCACCAGCTATGACATCTCCGACCAGCACCTGATCTCTAAAATCTACATGATTCTGTCAAAACTCAACCACAAAAAGACAAGCAACCCAATCAAGAAGTGGGCAAAGGATATGAACACACATTTCACTAAAGAAGATATTCAGGCAGCCAAGAGATACATGAGAAAATGCTCTCGATCATTAGCCATTAGAGAAATGCAAATTAAAACTACCATGAGATTCCATCTCACACCAACTAGACTGGCATTAATCCAAAAAACACAAAATAAATGTTGGAGAGGCTGTGGAGAGATTGGAACTCTCATACACTGCTGGTGGGATTGTAAAATGGTACAACCACTTTGGAAATCCATCTGGCGTTATCTTAAACAGTTAGAAATAGAACTACCATACAACCCAGAAATCCCACTCCTCGGAATATACCCTAGAGGTACAAGAGCCTTCACACAAACAGACATATGCACACCCATGTTTATTGCAGCTCTGTTTACAATAGCAAAAAGCTGGAAGCAACCAAGATGTCCGTCAACGGATGAATGGGTAAATAATTTTTTTTTTTTGTTTACAATAGCAAAAAGCTGGAAGCAACCAAGATGTCCGTCAACGGATGAATGGGTAAATAAATTGTGGTATATTCACACAATGGAATACTACGCATCGATAAAGAACAGTGACGAATCTCTGAAACATTTCATAACATGGAGGAATCTGGAAGGCTTTATGCTGAGCGAAATGAGTCAGAGGCAAAAGGACAAATATTGTATAAGACCACTATTATAAGATCTTGAGAAATAGAAAAAATGGAGAAGAACACATACTTTTGTGGTTACAAAGAGGGGTGGGAGGGAGGGAGGGAGAGGGCTTTTTATTGATTAATCAGTAGATAAGAACTGCTTTGGGTGAAGGGAAAGACAACACACAATACAAGGAAGGTCAGCCTAATTGGACTGGACTAAAAGCAAAGAGGTTTCCGGGATAAAATGAAAGCTTCAAAGGTCAGCGGAGCAGGGGCGGGGATCTGGGGAACATGGTTTGAGGAGACTTCTAAGTCAACGGGCAAAATAATTCTATTATGAAAACATTCTGCATCCCACTTTGAATTGTGGCGCCTGGGGTCCTAAATGCCAACAAGCGGCCATCTAAGATACATCAATTGGTCTCAACTCACCTGGAGCAAAGGCAAAGGAAAAACACCAAGGCCACAGGACAACTAAGAACCCAAGAGACAGAAAGGGCCACGTGAACCAGAGACCTACATTATCCTGAGACCAGAAGAACTAGTTGGTGCCCGGCCACAATTGATGTCTGCCCTGCTAGGGAGCACAACAGACAACTCCGGAGGGAGCAGGAGGCCAATGGGATACAGACCCCAAATTCTCATAAAAAGACCATACCTAATGATATGAATGCGACTAGAGGAATCCCAGAGACAATGCTCCCCAGAACTTCTGACGGCACAGGACAGGAACCATCCCCGAAGACAACTCATCAGGCATGAAAAGGACTGGTCAGCGGGGGAGAGAGAGATGCTGATGAAGAGTGAGCCAATTAAATTAGGTGGACACTGGAGAGTGTGTTGGCAACTCTTGACTGGAGGGGGGATGGGAAGATAGAGAGAGAGGGAAGATGACAAAATTGGCACGAAACCAGAGACTGAAAGGGCTGAGTCAATAGGGGGAGAGCAAGTGGGAGAAGGGAGTAAGATGTGTGTAAACCTACATGTGACAGACTGATTGGAATGGTAAATGTCCACTTGAAGCTTAATAAAAATTAATTAAAAAAAAAAAAAAAACTCCCAACAAAAAAAGCCTTGGTCCGGACGGCTTCACTGCAGAGTTCTACCAAACTTTCAGAGAAGAGTTAACACCACTACTACTAAAGGTATTTCACAGCATAGAAAAGGATGGAATACTACCAAACTCATTCTATGAAGCTACCATATCCCTGATACCAAAACCAGGTAAAGGCACCACAATAAAAGAAAATTAAAGACCTATATCCCTCATGAATGTAGATGCAAAAATCCTCAACAAAATTCTAGCCAAAAGAGTTCAGCAACATGTCTGAAAAATAATTCACCATGACCAAGTGGGATTCATACCAGGTATGCAGGGATGGTTCAATATTAGAAAAACAATGAATGTAATCCACCACATAAATAAAACAAAAGACAAGAATCACTTGATTTTCTCAATTGATGCAGAAAAGGCATTTGACAAAGTCCAACACTCATTCATGATAAAAACTCTCAGCAAAATAGGAATAGACAGAAAATTCCTCAACATAATAAAGGGCATTTATACAAAGCCAACAGCCAACATCATGGAGAGAGCCTGAAAACATTCCCATTGAGATCAGGAACCAGACAGGGATGCCCTTTATCACCACTTTCATTCAACATTGTGCTGGAAGTCCTAGCCAGAGCATTTAGGCTAGATAAAGAAATAAAGCGCATCCAGATTGGCAAGGAAGAAGTAAAAGTATCTCTATTTGCAGATGACATGATCTTATACACAGAAAACCCAAAGGAATCCTCCAGAAAACTACTGAAACTAATAGAAGAGTTCAGCAGAGTATCGGGATACAAGGTAAACATACAAAAATCAGTTGGATTCCTCTACACCAACAAAAAGAACATCGAAGAGGAAATCACAAAATCAATGCTATTTACAATAGCCCCAAAAAGATAAAATTCATAGGAATAAATCTGACCAGAGTTGTAAAAGACTTATACAAAGAAAACTACAGTGCACTTCTACAAGAAAACAAAAGACGATTACATAAGTGGAAGAACATACCTTGCTCATGGATAGGGAGACTTAACATTATAAAAATGTCTGTTCTACCAAAAGCGATCTATACATTTAATGCAATTCCAATTCAAATCCCAACGACATTCTTTAATGAGATGGGGAAACAGATCACCAACTTCATATGGAAGGGAAAGAGGCCCTGGATAAATAAGGCATTACTGAAAAAGAAGAACAAAGTGGGAGGCCTTGCTTTACCTGATTTTAGAACCTATTATACCACCACAGTAGTCAAAACAACCTGGTACTAGTACAACAACAGATACATGGACCAATGGAACAGAATTGAGAATCCAGACATAAATCCATACGCATATGAGCAGTTGATATTTGACAAAGGCCCCAAAACAGTTAAATGGGGGAAAAGACAGTCTTTTTAACAAATGGTGCTGGCATAACTGGATATCCATCCGCAACAAATTAAACAAGACCCATACCTCACTCCATGCAAAAAACTAACTCAAAACGGATCAAAGACCTAAATACAAAATCTAAAACAATAAAGATATTGGAAGAAAAAATAGGGACAATGTTAGGAGCCCTAATACATGACATAAACAGTATACAGAACATTATAAAGAATGCAGAAGAAAAGCTAGATAACTGGGAGCTCCTAAAAATCAAACACCTATGCTCATCCAAAGACTTCACCAAAAGAGTAAAAAGACTACCTATGGACTGGGAAAAAGTTTTTAGCTATGACATTTCTGATCAGAACCTGATCTCTAAAATCTACATGATACTGCAAAAACTCAACTGCAAAAAGACAAATAACACAATTAAAAAATGGGGAAAAGATATGAATAGACGCTTCACTAAAGAAGACATTCAGATAGCTAACAGATATATGAAGAAATGTTCACGATCATTAGCCATTAGAGAAATGCAGATCAAAACTACAATGAGATTTCATCTCACTCCAACAAGGCTGTCATTAATACAAAAAACACAAAATAATACATGTTGGAGAGGCTGTGGAAAGATTGGAACACTTATATACTGCTGGTGGGAATGTCAAATGGTACAACCACTTTGGAAATCGATTTGCTGCTTCCTTAAAAAGCTAGAAATAGAACTACCATAAAACCAAAAAAAAAAAAGCTGTTGCTGTCTAGTCGATTCTGACTCATAGCGACCCTATAGGTCAGAGTAGAACTGCCCCATAGACCCAGCAATCCCACTGCTCGGAATATATCCTAGAGAAATGAGACTTTACACGAACAGATATATGCACACCAATGTTTATTGCCGCACTGTTTACAATAGCAAAAAGATGGAAGCAACCAAGGTGCCCATCAACGGATGAATGGATAAATAAATTATGGTATATTCACGCAATGGAGTATGGGGCATCGATAAAGAACAGTGAGGAATTTGTGAAACAGTTTATAATGTGGGGGAACCTGGAAGGCATTATGCTGAGTGAAATTAGTTGCAAAAGGACATATACAGTACAAGACCACTATTATAAGAACTTCAGAAATAGTTTAAGCTGAGAAGAAAACATTCTTTTGTGTTTATGAGAGGGGGGAGGGAGGGAGGATGGGAGGGGGCATTCACTAATTAGATAGTAGATAAGAACTCCTTTAGGTGAAGGGAAAGCCAACACACAATACAGAGGAGGTCAGCACAATTGGACTAAACCAAAATCAAAGAAGTTTCCTGAATAAACTGAATGCTTCGAAGGCCAGCATAGCAGGGGCAGGGGTCTGGGGACCATGGTTTCAGGTGACATGTAAGTCAATTGGCATAATAAAATCTATTAAGAACACATTCTGGATCCCACTTTGAAGAGTGGCCTCTGGGGTCTTAAACCTTAGCAAGCAGCCATCTAAGATGCATCAATTGGTCTCAACCCACCTGGATCAAAGAAGAATGAAGAACACCAAGGACACAAGGTGATTACGACCCCAAGAGACAGAAAGAGCCACATGAACCAGCGACTACATCATCCTGAGACCAGAAGAACTAGATGGTGCCCAGCTACAACCGATGACTGCCCTGACAGGGAACACAACAGAGAACACCTGAGGGAGCAGGAGAGCAGTGGGATGCAGACCCCAAATTCTCATAAGACCAGACTTAATGGTCTGACTGAGACTAGAAGGACCCCAGTGGTCGTGGCCCCCAGACCTTCTGTTGGCCCAGGACAGGAACCATTCCCGAAGCCAACTCTTCAGACATGCATTGGATTGGACAATGGGTTGGAGAGGGATGCTTGTGAGGAGTGAGCTTCTTGGATCAGGTGGACACTTGAGACTATGTTGGCATCTCCTGCCTGGAGGGGAGATGAGAGGGTGGAGGGGGTTAGAAGCTGACAAAATGGACACGAAAAGAGAGAGTGGAGGGAGAGAGTGCACTGTCTCATTAAGGGGGAAAGTAATTGGGAGTGTGTAGCAAGGTGTATATGGGTTTTTGTGTGAGAGACCGACTTGATTTGTAAACTTTCACTTAAATTACAATAAAAGTTATTAAAAAAATACAATAATATCAAGTTTTGTCAAGTCTGAATATTACTTTCAAGTTTGGAAATTTATAGGCAAACATTGACACTTTAGTTTTAATTTACTTGTCTTCATCTATTGAACTTGATTTTTATCTTTTATGATTTTGACTATTTTTATTTGTTCTGGGAATATTCTGCTTGCACACCTTTGCCTTTTGGGTGTTTTATTTCTTTTGTTGAGCTTATTATATATTAAGTGTATCAACTCCTTGTCTGACCTGTTTGTATTTTTTCTGTTTGCTTGTTTTTCTTTTAAAAATTTTGTTATAGAAATGTCAAGTATGTTAATACAGTTAAAATAGTAGCAGAATTTTATCTTATTTCATTTACATATGTATTCCCCATTTCCCAGAACACTATTAAGTCCTCTCATTTAGTGTCTTTCTGCTTACTTTAAAAGCCATTTTACATCTCTATAATCTAAAAAAATGATTCAAGCCAAAATCGGGAAAAAAACAAAAAAATAGTCTCTCATTCTCCCTACGTTTTCTAATTTCAAGCTATCTCTCTCCCTCAAATTTCTTTTGAAATGCTTGAAATAGTTTAAATACCCTATCCCCACTTTCCCACATTCTTTTGATTCCTTTTTCACCTCCATCTGGCCTCTGTTTCTGCCCCAACTGAAATTGATCTCAAGACTATCTCTAATAATCTTGTTAGTGACTTTCTATCATGATCTTGTAGGCTTTATGGGTTTACAGTTTGCCACTGTTGGTCTTTTCCTACTTGAAACATGTGCTTTTGAATACCTATTGTTTTACTCTTCAGGATATAATCAATGAAAGACCGTGGACAGGTGATAAGACTTCATGCTGCTGATTGAATATGAAGTACTGTGGTTTACTCTACTCATGCAACTTATACAAAAGACACAAGCAATTTTTATGGAAACTAAATTTATTAACATATAATAAATCCCTCCTTTCCTATCTCAACTCATGACATAAGCTATTCTTTCTCTAATATTATTGTTCTGTATTTTAAAGACTTTTATTTCTTTGTCAGTCTGATTGCCAGATTCTCTGTGACATACAAAATTCAAGAATAGATGGAGTGGGGAAAGAAAAAAGCTTTATAAAAGCATAAGAGAGATGTCATGGATAGAATTGTGTCCTGCAAAATTATATGTCAACTAGGCTAGGCCACGATTCCCCGTATTGTATGATTATTCACCATTTTGTCATCTGATGTGCTTTTCCTATGTGTTGTAAATCCTACCTTTATAATGTTAATGAGGCAGAATTAGAGGCAGTTAGTTCATGAGGCAGGACTTAATCTACAAGATTAGGTTGTGCTTAATGCCAATCTCTTTTGAGATATAAAAGAGAGAATGGAGCAGAGAGACATGGGGACCACATACCATCAAGAAAGTAGTGCCAGGAGAAGGGCATGTCCTTTTAACCTGGGGTTCCTATGCTGAGAAGCTCCCAGTCCAGGAGAAAATTGTTGTCAAGGACCTTCCTCCAGAGCTGTTAGAGAGAAAGACTCCCCTGGAGCTAACACCCTGAATTTGGACTTCCAGCCCACTAGCCTGTGAGAGAATAAACTTTTGTTGAAGGCATCCATTTGTGGTATATCTGTTACAGCAGCACTAGATGTCTAAGACAAGGGAAATGACTACATGTATATATATATTTACGTATATATATAGCTGATATGGATATGTGCATGTGGAGTGTGTATTAGGGAGTGTGGTTAAGATATCAAAATTACAGACTGTGTTAGTCATAATTTCGCATTTGTGGGCTTTGGCAGGTGAGAGGTTCCAGAGTACCCAGCACCTGGGAGAGAATTCAGTAAAAGGGAAACAGAATCTTTTGATAAGGATTGATGTCGGTTATGAATAAAATTCCCAGGAAAGGTGTTTTCTCAAAAAAAAAAAAAGCATGGATAAGTGTTCCTTTCATTTACTTTTGTTTCCTCAGCTGTTTCTTTTAGTGTTCTTCTATGCAGAGATGAGCTTTGGCCAGGAAAGGGAGACGGTGTAGTGTGGGCAGGATTTGTTCGGATTATGTTTTGGTGCTGTTATGGATTGAATTGTCCCCCAAAAAGATATGTTGAAGTCCTAACCTCTGGTAACAGTGAATGTGACATTGTTTGGAAAAACAATCTGTGAAGACCTTATTAGGAAAGTTTCCATGAGGACATAATGAAGTAGGATGGACCTACTGCGATAGGAGCGTTGTTCTTATAAGCAGAGGAAACAGATACAGAAAGAAGCTGTCCATGTGAAGATAGAGGCGGAGACTGGAGTGGTGCATCTCCAAGTCAAGGAATGCCAAGGACCAGCAGCCATCACTAGAAGTTAGGAAAAAGGCATGGAAAAGATTTGCCCTCAGAGCCCTTGGAAGAAATCAGCACAGCAGACACCCTGAGTTTGAACTTCTAGCCTCCAGAACTGTGAGAGAATAAATTTCTGTTCTTACAAGCCACCCAGTTTGTGGGACTTTGTTCTATCAGCCCCAGGAAATGAATACAGGAGTCCATGTGGGATATTGGCTTTACACTCCTTTACTCACTGAACCTTGGATTAAAATCATCACACAGATGTGAAAAAGGCAAGTGGTTTCATGATGACTGCCCAAAACTTAGACATATGGTATAAAATTTGAGGCAGTGGTTTGCAACAGATATGTCACTATTTATATTGTATTACAACCACAAAGTCACACAATAACCTAAAAACTAAGCAGAGGTAAAGTTAAAATTTAGGAAAATTTCATGGTTCAAGTCAAGATGTTACAGGTAAAGAAACAAATATACTTGGTATTATATGAATTCACTAAAAAAGACTTAAAAATCCCCCCAGGATTTTTAATCCCCACCCCTATTGTAATTTTCTCATTATTAAACCTCTTTAAAATAATAGTAAGTCTCTGGATGGCACAAATTGTTTGTGCTCAACTACTGACCTAAAGGTTGGCTGTTCACACCCGCCAGCAGCACCATGGAAGAGAGGCCTGGCACAAATACTACAGCCAAGAAAACCCTGTGGAGCACTACTACTTTACAACACATGCAGTGGCCATGAATCACAATCCCCTTGACGGCAAAGGCTTTTTTTTTTTTCTTTTAAGGGAATAAAATGGTATAAAGGCGAAGTATGAAAGAATGGGAGAAGAGATAAGAACAAAATAGTGGCAACAGATATTTGTGTCTTAGAATATAAATACTCAGTAAATGTTTGTTCTTATTGTGCAGAATAAGAAAAATGAAACCCAATATCCGAAGATTAGAAACGAAACCAAATAGATTTGTCCTTCAAACCAGGACATTTTTTTTTTTAAGTATTGAGGTGTACTATACTGAGGAAAGGCGAGGGTTAAGCATCAAAAAACAATCTTTACAATTGTCCATCCCTGGTACAAGCCAGAAAGAAATTATCATTCTTCTATCTATCAGGAGCTGAAGGGAGAAAAAAAATAATTATTCTCCAGATAAAGTGAACTGAGACTTTCCAGACCCACAGGCCCAGATACAGGAAATCCTGGGAGTTTTTACATTATCCTTCAATACGCTTTCAGAATTTCCATGGGCATGCTTACAATTTACTTATTCATTATACTTGTGTTTGCCTTCTGTCTCCTCTCTCTGGAAGGGAATCACCATGAGTTCAGAGAAGTATATTTTTTTTCTCTGTTTTATCCCAAAGAGCTAGAAGAGTATCTGGCACATGGTAGAAACTCAATAAATACTTGGTAAGTGAATGAATACATGAATGAATCGTACAAAACATGATATTGGAAGTTTTTTTTTTTTTGAGAAATTACCAGTCTGAGTAATGTTATTGAGATTTGGGATTTACCCTACAGTTATGTTTATTCATTACTTTTAAATCAGTTTTTTAAGAGCAATAGAGACCCGAAGAACACTAGATACTGTGCCAGAGCTACCAAAACGATGGACTATTAATAACTTCAGAAAACATTCAACTTAGGGTACATAGGGACTATGTAGGGAGCAAAAAATAAACATTAAAAACTATAATCAATACCCTCAGAGATAAACATTCAGTTAAACCAGAAACACGTGTAGTCAGCATGGAAGCCAAGTAAAGTAAGGTTACGTCTGAGAAACGGTCAATGGTGACTTAGCAATGTGAAGGTTATTATGATTTGACTGAAAACCAATTTTGGTTGGAACTCTTACTGTTATCTCCTCTAACCCTCCCTATAATGCTATTAAGTTGTTACTATTAGTATTCCCATAGTAAACAAGAGAGAGAGAAAAAAAAAAGATAAAATTAAAATATAGCAATTTGAAATTGAGAAAATTTCCAACAACTAAATGGATACTGGGCTTGACGAGATTATTCTACAAAGACAAAGTTCAAATGGCCAAAAAAAAAAAAAAAGGATTATTTTTCTTTCATCTAAAAATAAATACATAGTTTAAAAAGATGTAATTTGTCATTTATAAAAGATTACAAATTTTACTACTCTGCCTTTGAAAGCATAATAAATTATACACTATATGTGTGTTTATAAATCTTTACCAATTATGGAAATGGAATTTAATATTTATAAATAGGAACAAAGTTTCATGTTCTAAGATTTCCAAAACAAATTGTTTATTCAAAATCATAAAGGTGCAAAAAATTTTAAAAACCTAATATTTAACAATTAAAAGGTATTAAATAAATTATGTTAGATACATGTTATAGAATATTATGTAGCCATTAAACTGAAAAATGAAACCATATTGAAAATATGGGAAAAATCTTGAGATAAGAAAATGCTGACTTTGATGCTTTGTGTGTGTATTCTTTGAACCAAAATTTTTCTACAAATTTACTCTAAGGGGATAATGAGAAAGGTGGTATGATTATTTACAAGGATGAATTTTCATTGTGATTTACAATAGCAAATGAAAATAATCATAATTGTAATAAACAGAAAATCTTACATATCAAAAAAGAGGAAAAGTTACATAACTGAATGCAAGTATGTTATATTCAGAAAGTGTCAAGAATATAACTGTCTTCAGAATATAATTTTTTGAACACTGCCTACCATATAAAATACAGAGAAAAATTATTCATATTTTATATTTGTAATATGGAATATTCTAATTTCATAAATATGAATCTGCATTTTTCTACATACCCATAATAAATGACAACTTTAGACTAAACCAGAAATAATTTTATAAGTAATTAATCTTTTTAAATGATGTATGTGTATATATATGTATATGTGTGCATATATGTATATGTTTTTTATATATATACATATACACACACATATATTAGAGTGCAGTTGTTAAGAGACTGACTACTAACCAAAAGTCTGACAGTTCAAATCCATCAGCTACTCATTGCAAACCCTATGGGACACTTCTACTCTGTCCTATAGGGCTACTAGGAGGCAGAATCAACTCGATGGCAATAGGTGTGGTTTTGGTTTTTTATACATACATATGTGTATATACATAAAAAAATAGAATATGTATATTCTCAAATCAATATAAAAATGGTTAGAAAATTCATCTAAATATTATTTTTGGTCTATTGATATAATTCTTTTTTCTCTTTTTGGAACTTTCTAACTTTAAGTCATCAACTCTGGCACAGAACATGTACCAAGCGTGGGCTGTGTGGCCTGTTGCAACCCAACAGTCATTGCCAGCTAACTGAGCCTGAGACCTTGAGAGGTTCTTGATTGCCACCTCTTGAGGTAAAGTGCTTAATCCCATATGCTCCAGTTTCTACATGTGTGGATTAATGTTAAAAAACATTAAAAGAAAATATAGACAAGTGGCATTAGAGATTTGAACAATTTTTTTCTAATTTATTTTGTTGCTGTTATAAATATAGAATTATAAAAAGTCATTTTATCAATATGTAACAAGAACCATAATAATGTTCACACACTTAGGTATTTATACTGGTGGAAATCTCTCCTAAAGAATTAGTTCAACACTTAGATATTGAAAAGGTTGATGGCACTAAGTGCTCATCACTGTGCTATGAATATCAGTTAAAATATGGAGGCAAACAATCATTCAAATGATAGGGCTATTGCCCAAAACGCCTATAACCATGTGTGGCAAGTAAATGATAATAATGAAATTAAAGTAGTAAAATAGAAACATAATAATGGTAAAATGCTGAATGAAAAAAAATTTTTGAATATGTGATGATGGCAGGTATATTTTTGAAAATTAAATAAATAAGAGAAATAACCACAAATTCACAGAAGGGGTGAATCAATGCTTGATTAATTTTCTTTATTTCTCAAATTAGTACTGGGGCTCTGAAATCTTACAAAGAATAAATGTGGTAAATAAAATCACTTTATGCAAAATATATTTACTCACTTGAAAAGCATTTAATTTCTGCATCTGAGGCCATGTTGGAGGTGGTGTAATTTTTAAAAGTCATAATCTACATTTTAAGATTATAAAGATCATATTTTTGTTTATGTGTAAAAGTCTGCATGTGTAGTTGCAATGTTTAATTTAATACATATTTTAGGCATTGTTTTAAAATATGAGGTAAAATAAAACAAACTTGAGAAAATCATGTACCTATAGGTTCAAAACACTTGATCCCTTTGGTTCCAGATACTTCAGGCATTCTTCTCCGCCGCTGGGATGAAGTTTGAAGTCGCAACTCAGAGTAAGTCACGGTTTCTTCACTCATTGCTGCAAAACAGAAATATGTTGAAGACAACACAAGAGTTTTTTTCTATGAATTTGTGGACCAAAGGATTCCATCACTAAAATAAATGGTGCATAAAGAGATAGAGCTGTAATTAAACTTTGAACTATTTGGAACCTATTTCAAATAAGGCAGTGTCTTTAAAAACAGAAAATCATTGGAACTCAAAAAAGATTTAGGAAATAAGTTGTTATGGGATACGAGTTTGGAGCTGTTACTCAAGTTAAACTTTTTTTTCTAATTACAGTTACGAATTTATGGCACAGGTTGAATTATTTGATACTCACTGCATAGTGAAGAAAAGCCAAATTCTCTGCCTGATGTGGCAAGTCCTCTGAGTTTCACAAAATCTACATTCTTTTCCGTCTTTATATACTATGACATCTGCCTCCATGTTCATGAGGACACCTAGATTACCTCTTTAATCATGATCTATTCTTAAGAACCTTCATGTTGTCAATCAAGCATGTCTCTTTTTCCAGTGTATAAGTTTTTTCTCCTATATTGCTCCATCATTTTCAGGTAATTATTTAAAGTATGACTCAAATTCTACCTCTTTCATGAAAACTTTTTAATAAAAATTCATCTGTTCTTCCTAAGTACTCATCTTGCCGTTTACTCTCTATGTCAACTAGTCATTACCTTCTGCTTTGTTTTGTGCAATTTTCTCCACAGTATGAGATGCTCTGATGTCAGAAGTCATGTATTAATAATTTTGTAATTGCTACAATTATTAGGTCCGTTTGTACATGTTAAGAGCCCCCAAACTTAAATTTTACATCAAACTTGTTACTTAATATGTTAAATATGTTCTAGATCAAAAGGAAACTTAGAAGTATTTCAAGGCTTGAGAATAATTTTGGTACTTCAACAGTTCATAGCTATTCTGTGTATTACTGAAAATATAAGTCTAAAGAGGATATTCTGTATGTTTTTCTATTGGAGTATTTGGTTTGATTGTTTTTTCAACTCTCTTTCTATATAGATATAAAGTGTTCATTGCAAAAATTTTCTGTTGCCCTCATTTCTGATGGTTATCATAATAAAGTTCAATAAAGTCAAGTCTGTTCTAGTCTGCCTATCATCTACCTATGGATTGATCAATCAAACTATTTGAATGCATGTCTACTTATTTATAAATCTAACTTCACATCTTTCTATCCAACTAGTTTTCATACAATTTTGCTGAAAATTAAAAATGCTAGATCTTGAGTAAAATAAATAAATACCTTGAAAATTATAAATACCTGCTTATTAGAGGAGAATGCCAGGCCTTTGTGGAATGTGTTTTCCCTAGAAAAAAGGAGGTCTTAAGTCTTGGGACAAAAGTCTGAATTTAACAACTTTTGATGGCCTTTGGTATAAGCTTAAGGCAAATTATAAAGAGAAATAAATAAATATATAGGCTAATGTCTTTTTCTATCTGTCTGTCCTACAATAGAAATTAATGGTTAAGTACAGAATATAAAAATAGCAGCTCTCTGGGCGCAACCAACCACACAGGAAACAGTTATATCTAAAAATATTACTAGGCCTGGGGCCTTTCACCAGTCTGACCTAAAATACCTTGCATATTTTCAGTAATAATAAGTTTTACTCTATCCTTGGATTCTTGGACTTCATGAAATACAGGTATTTTCTATTAGAAAAGTAGCCCACCCCCTTTATTTTTTAGTTCTGTGCAGGCTATTATCAAACATCACATTGTACTTTCAGTTAATATTCTAAGAATCATAGCCTTAGAAGGAATGTTTGTGATGTCATTTTTTGTTCTCTTCCAGTTCAAGAAGAGTCATGCTATTTATCTCTATGAGTTGATTACGAGGGTTTTCTAAGTACAGCTCAACTTCCTGACTATTTTATAAGACTTTCTGCTGAAACGGACACATTTGCTGTGAGAAAAGAAGAAAACGTAAATAAATGTCAGATATTTTGTGTCCATGGATGGGAAGAGTCAATATTGTTAAGGTGTCAGTTTTCCCCTAACTGGCTTATAGATTCTATACAATTTCAGTAAAAAAAACTCCCATTGTGTGTGTGTGTGCATGTGCACGTATGTCTGTAAAGAAAGAAGATGATATATGTGTGCTTTATATATACATAAAAATGATCTACAATATTCAAGGCAATTATTAAAAAATAATGAAGTGAGGTATCAAGATTACCTATAAAACTACACTATTTTAACACAGTATAGTTTTTTTTTTTATAGTAGGAGGCCTGGTGGTGCAGTGATTACGAGCTTGGCTGTTAACCAAAAGGTCAGCAGTTTGAATCCACCAGCTGCTCCTTGAAAATCCTATGTGGCAGTTCTACTCTGTCTTATAGGATCACTATGAGTTGATATCAACTCGATGCCAATGAGATTGGTTTGGTTAGGTTTTGGATAGTACTGGCTCAAGAATAGATCAATGGACCAGACGAGAGACCAGAAATAGACTGCCAAATATACGGTAACCTCAGTTTTGACAAAACATCACTGCAATTCAGTGTGGAAAATAATGATCTTTTCACTAAATGGTGCTTAACAAAATAAAAGTAATTTTGATCTTTACTTTTCACATCATAAGCATACAAAAATTAACTTGAATCAGTTCCAAAAGAAAAATAATAATATCTTTATGACTGTGTGGATAGAAAAACATTCCTTAATTAAGACCAAAAGAAAACAAAAAAAAGGAGGAAGGAGAGATAAAAAAGAAAGTATTAATTAATTAGACCTTACTAAAATTAAATTAATAAGATTTTTTTTTATCCTGAAGTATAATGCTGTCAGTGATAGGACAATATGCATATGCCTACAAGGAAGGCCAATTAATATGACAATTATTCAAAACTATGCACCACCGCCAATGCCAAAGATGAAAAAATTGAAGATTTTTATCAACTTCTAGGTCTGAAATTGATCAAACATGCAATTAAAATGCCTTAATAATTACTGGTGATTGGAACACAAAAGTTGGAAACAAAGAAATATTGGAAAATATGGCCTTGATGATAGAAACGATGCTGGAAATTGCATGATAGAATTTTGAAAGACCAATGACTTCTTCATTGCAAATACCTTTTCTCAGCAACATCAATGGTGACTATACATGCGGAGCTCTCCAGATGGAATACACTGGAATCATATCGACTACATCTGTGGACAGAGACGATGGAAAAGCTCAATGTCTTCAGTGAAAATAAGGCCAGGGACTGACTGTGGAACAGACCATCGATTGCTTATATGCAAGTTCAAGGTGAAGCTGAAGAAAATTAGAACAAGTCACGAGAGCAAAAGTAAGAACTTGAATATATCCCACCTGAATTTAGAGACCATCTGAAAAATAAATTTGACACATTGAATACTGACTGAAGACCAGATGAGTTGTGGAATGACATTACGCACATCATACATGAAGAAAGCAAGAAGTCCTAAAAAAGACAGGAAAGAAAGAAAAGACCAAAATGAACGTCAGAAGAGACTTTGAAAGTTGCTGTTGAATGCTGAGTAGCGAAAGTGAATGGAAGAAACGATGAAGTAAAAGAGCTGAACCAAGTATTTCAAAGGGCAGTATGAGAAGACAAAGTATTATAATGACATGTGCAAATAAATACCTGGAGATAGAAAACCAAGAGGAAAGAGCACACTCAGCATTTCTCAAGCTGAAAGAACTGAAGAAAAAATTCAAGCCTCGAGTTGCAATATTGAAGAATTCTAAGGAGAAAATACTAAACCACACAGGAATCATCAAAAGAGAATGGAAGGATTACACAGAGCTGATATACTAAAATAATTGGTAGACATTAAACCACTTTAGGAAGTATCACATGATCAAGACCTGATGGTACTAAAGGAAGAGGTCCAAGCTGCACTGAAAGCATTGTCAAAAAATAAGCCTTCAGGAATTGGTGGGATACCAATCAAGATGTTTCAGCAAACGAATGCAGCTCTGGAAGTGCTCAATCGCCCATGGCAAGAAATTTGGAAGAAAGCTACCTGGCCAACCAACTGGAAGAGATTCATATTGATGCCTATTCCGAAGAAAGGTGATCCAACAGAATTCAGACATTTTTAAACAATATCACTAATATCACACACAAGTAAAATTTTGCTGGAGATCATTCAAAAGCTGTTGTAGCAGTACATAGAGAAATGCCAGAAATTTAAGTTGCATTCAGAAGAGGACGTGGAACAAGGGATATTATTGCTGACATCAGATGGATCCTGGCTGAAAGCAGAGAATAACAGAAGGATGTTTACCAGTGCTTTATTGACTATGCAAAGGCATTCGACTGTGTGGATCATAACAGATTATGAATAACAGTGTGAGGAATGGGAATTCCAGGACACTTAATTTTGCTCATGAGGAACCTGTACATAGAACAAGAAGCAGTTGCTCAAACAGAACAAGGGGACACCGCATGGCTTAAAGTCAGGAAAGGTGGGTGTCAGGGTTGTATCTTTTCACCACACTTATTCAATCTGTATGCTGAGCAAATAATCTAAGAAGCTGAACTATATGAAGAAGAATGGGCATCAGGATTGGAGAAAGGCTCATTAACAACCTGCAAAATGCACATAACCTTGCTTGCTGGAAGTGGAGAGGACTTGAAGTTCTTACTGATGAAGATCAAGGACCACAGCCTTCAGTGTGGATTGCACCTCAACATAAAGAAAACAAAAATCTTCACAACTGGACCAATGAGCAACGTCATCATAAACGGAGAAAAGATTGAAGTTGTCAAGGATTTCATTTTACTTGGGAACACAACCAATGCCCATGGAAGCAGCAGTCAAGAAATCAAAAAAGATGCATTGCATTAGGTAAATCTGCTGTAAAAGATCTCTTTAAAGTGTTAAAAAGCAAGATGTTACTGTGATGGTTAAGATTGTGTGTCAACTTGGTGGGCCATGATTCTCCGCGTTTTGACAGTTGTATAATGTTGTGATCGCTTTCCTATTGATCCAGAGGTTTAAGGAGCCCAAAGTGACCAGGTGCTGTTCTTAACTTCCAGTTTGGTGGAATCAGTGATGTTTCTACAGGTTGGAGCCTGACTACCTTTGTAACTAAGACCTCTAGACCTGCAGAGCATAAGGTCTCAGGGACAGGAAGCAAAAATTTTATGAGTTGGTCAGCAGGGGTAATAGTGAGTGGTGCCACTTCCATTTTAACCCCTTGACTCCTGGACCCATGAATCCTGGTTATGGGAGAAACAACACCGTATATTGGACATTGGTCTAGAGCATATACAGCCTCCTGAATAACACTGCTCCAACTCTGCAAGATATTGCCACCTAGCTGGTACAGTAATTGTGTCTTTAGAAGGCCATTCCATTTTCTGTCAAGCCAGCTGCTTCAGGATTACGGGGAACGTGATAAGACTAGTGAATTCCATGAGCATGAGCCCACTGCTGCACTTCATATAGGAAAGTGATAGCAATATTATACAACTGCCAAAACACTGAGAATCATGGCTCAGCCAAACTGACATACAATCTTAACCATAACAATTACTTTAAGGACTAAGGTACACCTGACACAAGGCTGGAAGACCAAAGAAGAATTAATGCCTTTGAATTATGTTGTTGGCAAAGAATATTGAATATACCATGGACTGCCAAAGAACGAAAAAATATGTCTTGGAAGAATTACAACCAGAATGTTCATTAAAAATGAGGATGGAGAGACTTCGTCTCACTTACTTTGAACATATCGGGAGGGGCCAGACCCTGGAGAAGTACATCATGCTTGGTAGAGTAGAGGGTCAACAGAAAAAAGGACGACCCTTAACTAGAGGGACTGACATAGTGGCTGCAACAATAGGCTCAAGCCTAGCAATGATTGTGAGGATGGCGCAGGACCATGCAGTGTTACGTTCTGTTGCACATAGAGTCGCTGGTAGTTGGAACCCACTCACCATCACCTAACGACAATTAAATTAAATTTTCTTTTTATTGAAAGACTCCATTCTCTTTACAAGAGAACATTGAAAACTAAAATTACTGAACAAAAGGAAATATTGTAATCCATATAACTGATAGAATGTTTGCATCTAAGATATACAAATATATTTAAGAGTAAGTCAATAAATAATGACCAAAAGATTTAAAAAATATGTAGGAGAAGATATCCAAATGACCAAAAGAGTTTCACCACCATTAGTCACTTGGAGAATTCATATTAAAGCTGCAATTATAGATCATAGCTAAATACAGTCCAGAATGTGTAAAATTAAAGATTGACAATACTAAATATTGGCAGGGATGTGGAGCAACAGAAACTCACATAAATTACCAATGAAATTACACATTCTTCCTAATACCTTGGAAAAAGGTTCAGTATTTTCTACTAGAACTAAATATAGGCCCATACTGTGACTTAGAAATTCAACTCCTTGATACATGTTCAAGAGAAATAAGGATACATATTCACAAAAAACATGTACAAGAAATACAAGAATGTTTACAAAAGTTTTACTCAAAATATTCAAAAACTTCAAACAACTAGAATAACCAAGAGTAGGAGAGTTGACAAATTGTTGTTTATTCATAAAATATAATTCTACATTAGCAATGAAAAACCTCACGGAAGTAATGCTGAATAAATGAATGTAGAAACAAAGGGTGCATGTTCCATAATTCTATTTATAAGATGTTTAAGAACAGACAAAACAATTTATGGAGTTAGAAATCAGAATAGTGGCAGTCCAGGGGCTGAGGATTATTGATAGGAAAAGGGAACAGAGCAACACTTGCCGGTGCTAGAAATAGTCTCTATCTCAAAATGGCTTGTAGCTGCATGGATATATATATACATAGACAAATTTTCACTGAGCTTCACACTTAAACTTTATACATCATCTCACTTTTTTTAGTTTTTATTGTACTTTAAGTAAAAGTTTACAAATCAAGTCAGTCTCTCACAAAAAAACTTATATACACCTGCTACATACTCCCCATTTCTCTCCCCCTAATGAGACATCCCGTTCCCTCCCTCCATTCTCTCTTTTCCTGTCCTTTTTGCCAGCTTCCAACTCCCTGTACTCGCTCAACTCCCCCAAATAATCTTAAGGGTCTGCCTGATCCAAGAAGCTCACTCCTCACAAGCATCCCTCTCCATCCCATAGTCCAGCCCAATCCCTGTTTGAAGAGCTGGCTTTGGGAATGGTTCCTGTCCTGGGCCATCACACTACTCTCCTGCTCCCTCAGGTGTTCCCTGTTGTGTTCCTTGTCAGGGCAGTCATGAGTTGTAGCCAAGCACCATCTAGTTCTTCTGGTCTCAGGCTGATATAGTCTCTGGTTCATGTGGCCCTTTCTGTCTCTTGGGCTCATAATTACCTGTGTCCTTAGTGTTCTTCATTCTCCTTTGATCCAGGTGTGTTGAGACCAACTGATGTGTTTTAGATGGACACTTGCTAGCGATTAAGACCCCAGAAGCCACTCTCCAAAGTGGGATGCAGGATGTTTTCTTAATAGATTTTATTATGCCAATTGACTTACATGTCCCCTGAAACCATGGTCCCCAAACCCCCGCCCCTGCTACAGTGGCCTTTGAAGCATTCAGTTTATTCTGGAAACTTCCTTGCTATTGGTTTAGTCCTCTTGTGCTGACCTCACCTGTATTGTGTGTTGTCTTTCCTGTCACCTAAAGTAGTTCTTATCTACTATCTAATTAGTGAGTACCCCTCTCCCACTCTCCCTCCCTCCACCCTCTCATAATCATCAAAGAATATTTTCTTCTCTGTTTAAACTATTTCTCGAGTTCTTATAAGAGTGGTCTTATACAATATTTGTCCTTTTGCAACTGTCTAATTTCACTCATCATAATGCCTTCCAGATTTCTCCATGTTATGAAATGTTTCACAGATTCTTCACTGTTCTTTATTGATGCGTGGTATTCCATTGTGTGAATCTACCATAATTTATTTATCCATTCATCTGTCGATGGGCACCTTGGTTGCTTCCATCTTTCTGCTATTGTAAATAGTGATTTGGTCCTTTCTTCTTTTTGGATGTATGCATTTATTGATATAAATTCACCTCTGAGCGCTGCTTTTGCTGTGTCCCAAAGGTTCTGATAGGAAGTGTTTTCATTCTCATTGGATTCTATGAATTTCTTTATTCCATCCTTAATGTCTTCTATAATCCAGTCTTTTTTGAGCAGGGTATTGTTCAGTTTCCAAGTATCTGATTTCTTATCCCTGTTTTTTCTGTTATTGATTTCTACTTTCATGGCCTTATGTTCAGAGAAGATGCTTTGTAATATTTCAGTGTTTTGGATTCTGCTAAGGCTTGCTTTATGACCGAATATGTGGCCTATTCTAGAGAATGTTCCATGTGCACTAGAAAAGGAAGCATACTTGGCTGCTACTGGGTGGAGTGTTCTGCATATGTTTTTAAGGTCAAGTTAGTTTATTGTGGCATTTAGATCTTCTGTGTCTTTACTGAGCTTCTTTTTGGATGTCCTGTCCTTCACGGAAAGTGGTGTGTTGAAGTCTCCTACTATTATTGTGGAGCTGTCTATCTCACTTTTCAGTGCTAATGGGGTTTGTTTTATTTATCTTGCTGCCCTGTCATTGGGTGCATAAATATTTAATATGGTTATATCTTCTTAATATATTGTCCCTTTAATCATTATATAGTGTCCTTCCTTATCCTTTCTGATGGATTTAACTTTAGTCTATTTTGTTAGAAATTAATATTGTCACTCCTGCTCTTTTTTGGTTGTTGTTTGTTTGATACATTTTTTTCCAGCCTTTGAGTTTCAGTTTGTTTTTGTCTCTAAGTCTAATTTGTGTCTTTTGTAGGCAGCATATAGATGGATTGTGTTTTTGAATTCACTCTGCCACTCTCTGCCTCTTTATTGATGTATTTAGTCTATTTACTTTCAGCATAATTATGGATAGGTATGAATTTAGTGCTATCATTTTGATGTGTTTTTTTGTGTGTTGTTGACAGTTTCTTTCTCCCACTTAATTTTATGTGCTGAGTAGATTTTCTTTATACATTGTCCTTTCCTCATATTTGTTGTTGTTGATTTTGTTTTGGCTAAGTCTCTATTTTTTTCTTGTATTTTATTTTGGTGTGTAAGGTAGTTTGTGGTTACCTTATTATTTACCCCTATTTTTCTAAATTTAAACCTAACTTTTACTTCTTTGTATTGCCCTATCTTCCTCTCCATATGGAAGATCTATGACTACATTTCTTAGTCCCTCTTTATTTTTATAATGTTGTCTTCTTTTACATAATGACATAGCTGTTACCCTGCATTGAGCTTTTTTTTTTTTTTTAATCTTGATTTATTTTTTTGATTCTTGGCTGGTAATTTTTTTCCTTGAATTTTTCATATAAGTCATCCTATTGCCTTCTTGCCTGCATGGTTTCTGCCAAGGAATTTGAGCTTATTCTTATTGGCTCTCCTTTGTAGGTGACTTTTCATTTATCCCTAGGTGCTCTTAAAATTCTCTCTTTATCTTTGGTTTTGGCAAGTTTGTCTACAATATATCTTGGTGACTTTCTTTTAATATCTACCTTATGTGATGTTCGATGAGCATCTTGGATAGATATCTTCTCATCTTTCACGATATCAGAGAAGTTTTCTGCCAACAAATCTTCAACAATTCTCTCTGTATTTTCTGTTATCCCTCACTAGTAGGTTATTTCTCTTACTAGGATCCCACATGACTCTTAAGGTGCCTTCATTTTTTAAAATTCTTTTATCTGATTTTTCTCCAAATATATTAGTGCCAAGTGATTTATCTTCGAGTTCAGAAATTCTGTCTTCCACTTGCTCAGTTCTGCTCCTCTGACATTCTATTGAGTTGTCTACTCATGTAATTTGATTGTTAATCTTTTGAATTTCTGATTGCTGTCTGTCTATGGATTTTTCCAGCTTATTAAACTTTTCATTATGTTCCTGAATAATCTTTTTAATTTCTTCCATTGCTTTATCTGTGTGTTCTTCCTTATCCTTTCTGCATATTGCCTCGTTTCCTTCTTGATGTCTTGAAGGGCTCTATATATTAATCTTTTGTATTCTGCTTCTGGTGATTCCAGGAAGGCACTTTCGTCTAGAAGATCCCTTGATTCTTTGTTTTGAGAGCTTGTTGAGGTTATCATGGTCTGTTTCTTTATGTGACTTGATATTGACTCTTGTCTTTAGCCATCTATAAGTTATTGTATTAGTTTATTTTATGCTTGCCTACTGTGTCTTGCTTTGTTTTGTTTTGATATGCCCAAATGGGTTGCTTGAGTGAGCTAGCTTGACTATTTTTGCCTTTGGAGCTCTGATGTCCTGTCCCCAGATGGCTAGAGCTGTTATCAGGTTTACCAGTGTAGGAGTGCATTCACTTTTCTTGTATGAATTCAGCTTCGGTGTCCATGTAGCTGATCATCAAGTGTGTGGTACAGGCTCTGTCCTACAGTCTTAGATGGGCAGGGGTGATTGGTGTAGGTACCGGTATCTGGTTGCAGCAGGGGGTCACACTCTGAGCAAGGCAAGGGGCTGAGAATCATACCCCACGTGTCTCTGAGGAAAACGTGTCCCTGTTCCCTAGAGCATAAAGGTGGGTGTTCTGCAGACAGACCGTGGGCACCCAATGTTTTTGGTTGTAATGACTGGGAGATACCAGTTAACCTTAGACCCCTGTCACAGGTGGCTGGGTGGCCTGAGTGGAGCTATCAGTCCTTAGGCCCCTGATGTGGGTAGGTGAGGACCCTGTTTAATATGTAAAGCAATGTCAAACATCAAACAGCCACCTCTCTGTGGCACAGCTGAAACGGTTGGAGTCTGCCAACCAGACCCTACTCTCCTGAAGTTGGCCCACATAGGACAATTCAGAGGGGAAAGGTACTCAAAGTCCACAGACTGTTTATGCCTGGACAGGAGCCACTTCTGTCCCGAGCTCCCCTGGTTAGTGGAGGTGGAAAATTATCTTTTCCCCTAATTATAAAGTTTTTCCATCGCCAAGACTGGGAGGATGGCTCTAGCTGCTCAACAGGGCCTATCTCAAGCCCAGGGCAGACAGCCTCTGAAGCTGGCTTGGTAGCCAGGGGCGAGGGGTGGTGGTTAAATATACGTAAGTACTTACTTTTTGCTGAGAGTGCTGTTTTTCTCTAGTTCCAGAGGTGTGAGTAGGCTGTGTGGCTGGCTGCTTCTCCCTGAGAAAACTGCAGACAAGCGCTAGTACCAGCCTGCCGCCTCTGCCCCCAGGAATGGTGCCTGAGTGCTCCCCGCTATTCAGGTCTGGTAAATCCTCTCCACTTCTGAACCATCTCTTCCTCCCCCTGATCCTTAGTTCCTTTTCTAAGCTTGCCTTTGAAGTTCAGGGCTCCTAGCTTGTCATAAATATACTCGTTTCACTTGTTTTTTCAGGTCTTTCTTGGAAAGAGGGCTCATCGGAAACGTCTGTCTATTCTGCCATCTTGGCTCTGCCTCCCTATAGCTTTTTTTGAATCCCAGTTTTAGAAAGATAACATTTATTCAACCTTTTGGGTTAGTTGGCCCCTAGGTTTCTCTTCGGTTCTCAGGGGTCCCTGCCAACCATCAGATAGAGACTCAGGTTCCTCAAGTTTCATTATAAACCACCAGAATGAGATCCAGTTTCAGGGAGTGGTTTTCTCTAGGTATCTCCGTTTTTATTTAATCCTGAGATTCTACAGATTTCTTACTTCCTGGTCAGTTTAGTAATGTTTTCCATAAGTTTTTTTATAATATAGTATTTTGTTGTTGTTGTTATTTCCACAAACAGAAACAAGTATGACAGAACGTTTCTGAGTATTTGTTATAAAAGTTAAGCGTTGTTAATTTTGGGGGGTATACATTAATTTGAGACAACACATCCCTTTACCCTTGATCGGCTGTATAGGGAATAATTATTTTTTCAGGGAATTTTTCTGTTCATTCTCCCTTAATCAGTTGTTCAGCCCATATTTTAATCTCCATTTTACTACATAAAACACACCAATTGTCTGTTGCACTTAGAATAAAATCCTAAATTACCAATGGAATGTACAAAGCCCTGTGTGATTTAGCCTTTGCCTGACAGCCCACCACTTCATATGTTCCTTGCCCTCTTCATTATTCTGCTCCCATCAAACTGGCCTTTGAATTCTTCCTATTTTGTCACATTTCTAAGTATTGTTCCATTTTCCCGAAATCCTGTTCACCTAAAGTTTTGTCTAGGTAAATTCTATTCACTGTGCTCAACTCAAATGTAATTTCTTTCCATAAACTTTGTAAGGCCTCCTCAAACTCTCTTGTTTACTTTTTATTCTTTATAGCACTCAGTGCCATATTCTTAGTGGAAGGAGTAATTCAGCTTCTGTAAAACTTAGCATGTGCTGTATTCATTTGATAGCAACTTTTTTGAAGTTAGTATTTTTGTAGCTTTCCAATTTTTAGTATGAATGTTTTCAAATATACAGTATAGTGTAATGGACTACAATATACCTTTCAAGGAGCCCTGGTAGTGCAATGGTTAAGTGCTTGGCTGCTAACCAGAAGTCTGGCTGTTTGAACCCAGCCAGCAGCTACACAGATGAAAGACCTAGCAATCTGCTTCTGTAAAGATTACAGCCAAGAAAACCCTATGGGACAGTTCTACTTTGTCACATTGGGTCACTATAAGTTTATATCAACTCGATGGCACCCAACAACAACAATAATACCCCCCTCACCAGCTGCTTTTTTTTTTTTTTCACCAGCTGCAGGTTTATTTAAATTTCAAGTGCTTAGACTTTGAAAGGCTTCTAAAAGCCAGTTAGCTTCACATTTGTATACACTTTTAAACATCATAGCGTACAATTTACATCAACCCTGGGTATCTTCAAAAGTTTATTAAATTTAAAAACAAGTCTTTTCATTACTCAAAATTCTAAAAATAATAATAATAATAAACACTGCCATAGAAGATAAATTCAAATCTTCTTTGCCTGTGAAGTTGCCTTTTGTGGGATGACATATGCAAATAGATAATTCAATAAACATTGGTTGAATCTCCTTATAGAAATTTTCTTTGTGGAAATTTAAAAGAGAGAACATTCAGGAGTGCTTCTGTGTCTTCTGCACCCTTTATGATTTGTAAATCATAAGTGCCTTATACAACCCTCTGCATGCAGATATATGTGTTTGGAGTTGAGCAGTTTTCTGTATAGCCTTTAAAGTTGGAGCCATAGACCGCACAGTCACCATTCTGCATTTCAACTATTGTTAGTCTAGATTGGAAAGAAGGAAAAATTATATTTATTTCTTTATTAAGGCAAGAATATCAAAGTGAGATAATCTTTATTGCACTTGAAATATAGGTACTTAAATAACACAATTTCAGGAGATATTAAGACCGTGGCTGGCCCTTCTTAATTTATATATCTGCAAAATATAACCAATTCAGGTAATAAAAGTAATACATTATATTCTATTTTAAACTATGTGTCATTATTTGTATTATTATACTCGGGAATGAGGGAATTCAGAAGCTCTGATTAACTGAGTGAACTGAAACCTGTGTTTATTGAAACAAATAATTCAATTAGAAATGAAATCAAATGTAACTTAGAGTCCAACAGATGTCATGTTTTGTTTTGTGCAAAAATAAAGCAATCTTCAGATATATGCAATTTTACTTGATAAGAAAAGAAAAATAAGTTATAAAATCTTCAAATATATATACACTTACATACATAAGCACACACAGAGATATGTGTGTGTGTATTCTATGTACATATATATATATTCCATATTTTTTTATTGTGCTAAGTGTAAGTTTACAGTTTAAGTTAGTTTCTCATACAAAAACTTAAACACACATTGTTATGTGACCCTAGTTGCTCTCCTTGTAATGTGACAACACACTCCATTCCACCCCCGATTTTCCATGTCCATTCAAAGAGCTCCTGTCCATTTTTGCCTTCTCATCTCACCTCTGAACAGGAGCTGCCCATTTAGTCTCATGTTTTCTTTTTTTTTTTTTTTTAATCTACTTGAGCTAAGAAGCACTCTTTTTAGCAGTATGATTTATGCCTTATAGCCCAGTCTAATCTTTTTCTGAAGAGTTGACTTTAGGCATAATTTCAGTTCTGGGCTAACAGAGAGTCCGGGGACCATGTCTTCCAGGGTACCTCCAGCCTCAGTCAGACCACTAAGTCTGATCTTTTTACTGGGATTTGAGTTCTGCACCCCACTTTTCTCCAGCTCCATCATGGACTCTTTGTTTTGTTTCCTACCATGGCGGTCATTGTTGGTAGCCAGGCACCATGTAGTTCTTCTGGTCTCAGACCAATGGAGTCTCTGGTTTATGTGGCCCTTTCTGTCTCTGGGGCTAATATTTTGCTTATGTCTTTGGTGTTCTTCATTCTCCCTTGATCCAGGTGGGTTGGGATCAATTGATGTATCCTAGAGGGCTGCTTACTAGCTTTTAAGACCCCAAACACCGCTCACCAAAGTGGGATGCAGAACACTTTCTTAACAAACTTTGTTATGCCAATTGATCTAGATGTCCCCTGAAACCATGGTCCCCTGACCCTTGCCCCTGCTACTCAGCCCCCTGAAGTATTTGGTTGTATTCAGGATACTTCTTAGCCTTTTGTTTAGTCCCGTTTTGCTGACTTACCCTATATTGTGTGTTGTCCATCCCTTCACCTAAGGTAATTCTTATCTACTCTGTAGTTAGTGATTACCCCTCTCCCTCCCTCCCGACCCTGATAACCCTCAAAGAATGTTTTCTTCTGTGTTTAAACCATTTCTTAAGTTCCTATAATAGTCATCTCATACAATATTTGTCCTTTTGTGACTGGCTAATTTCACTCAGCATAATGCATTCCAGATTCATCCATGTTATAATATGTTTCAAAGGTTCATTTTTCTTCTTTATAGTTGGGTAGTATTCCATTGTGTGAACAGACCATAATTTGTTTATCCATTCATCTCTTGATGGACGCATAGGTTGTTTCCATCTCTTTGCTATTGTGAACAGTGCTGCATTGAACAAGGTGTAAATATATCTATTCTTATGAGGGCTCTTATTTCTCTAGGATATATTCCAAGGAGCAGGGTTGCTGGATTGTATAGTATTTCTATTTCTAGTTCTTTAAAGAAGTGCCGAAATGAATTTCCAAAGTGATTGTACCGTTTCGTATTCCCACCAGCAGTGCATAAGTGTTCCAGTCTCTCCAGAACCTCTCCAACATTGATTGTTTTGTGTTTTTTGGATTAGTGCTAGCCTTGTTGGGGTGAGATGATATCTCATTGTAGTTTTGATTTACATTTCTCTAATGGCTAATGATCGTGAGCATTTCCTCATGTATCTGGTAGCCACCTGAATGTCTTCTTTAGTGAAGTGCCTGTTTATATCCTTTGCCCATTTTTTAATTGGGTTATTTGTCTTTTTGTTGTTGAGGTTTTGTAGTATCTTATAGATTTTAGAGATTAGACAGTGATCAGATTTGGCGTAGTCAAAATTTTTTTCACAGTCTGTAGGTTGTCTTATTACTCTTTTGGTGAAGTCTTTGGATGAGCATAAGTGTTTGATATTTAGGAGCTCCTAGTTATCTAGTTTCTCTTCTGGTATTTGTGCATTGTCAGTAATGTTTTGTACTCTGTTTATGTCACATATTTGTGCTCCTAGCTTTGTCCCTATTTTTTCTTCCATGATCTTTATCATTTTATATTTAGGTCTTTCATCCATCTTGTGTTACTTTTTGTGCAGGGTGTGACCTATGGGTCTTGTTTCATTTTTTTTGCAGATGGATATCCAGTTATGCCAGCACCGTTTATTAAAGAGTCTGTCTTTTCCCCATTTAACTGACTTTGGGCCTTTGTCAAATATCAGCTGCTCATAGGTGGTTGTATTTAATTCTAGATTCTCAATTCTGTTCCATTGGTCTCTATATCTATTGCTGTAACAGTACCAGGCTGTTTTAACTACCGTGGCAGTATAATATGTTCTAAAATCAGGTAGTGTGAGGCCTCCCACTTTGTTCTTTTTCTTCAGTAATGCTTTACTTATTTAGAGGATCTTCCCTTTCTATATGAAGTTGTTGATTTGTTTCTCCAGCTCATTAAAAAATGCCATTGGAATTTGCATTTGGATTGCATTGTATCTGTAGATTCATTTGGGTAGAATAGACACTTTCACAATTTTGAGTCCTCCTATCCATGAGCAAGGTATGTTTTTCCACTTATGTAGGTTTCTTTTGGTCACTTGCAGCAGTGCCTTGTAGTTTTCTTTGTATAGGTCTTTTATGTGTCTGATTAGATTAATTCTTAAGTATTTTATCATCTTGGGTGCTATTATAAATAGTATTGATTTGGTGATTCCCTCTTTGAAGTTCTCTTTGTTGGTGTAGAGGAATCCTACTGATTTTTGTATCTTTATTTGTATTCTGATACTTTGCTGAACTAGTCTATTAGTTTCAGTAATTTTCTTATGGATTCTTTCAGATTTTCTATATATAAGAGCATATCATCTGCAAATAGAGATACTTTTGCTTCTTCCTTACCATTTTGGATGTCCTTTATTTCTTCTTCTACCTTAACTGCACTGGCCAGTACCTCCAGCACAATGTTGAATATGTGTGGTGATAAAGAACATACTTGTCTGGTTTCCATTCTCAAGGGGAACGCTTTCAGACTCTCTAAATTCAGGATGTTGGCTGTTGGCTTTGTATAAATGCCCTTTGTTATGCTGAGGAATTTCCCTACTATTCCTATTCTAATGAAAGTTTTTATCATGAATGAGTGCTAGACTTTGTCAAATGCCTTTTCTGCATCAATTGGTAGGGTCGTGTGGTTCTTGTCTTTTGTTTTATTTATATGATGGATTACATTAATTATTTTTCTAATGTTGAAACATCCCTGCATACCTGGTATGAATCCCACTTGGTCATGGAGAATTATTTTTCCATATGTTGTTGAGTTCTATTGTCTAGAATTTCATTAAGGATTTTTGTGTCTGAGTTCATAAGGGATATAGGCCTGTAATTTTCTTTTTCTGTGGAGTCTTTACCCGGTTTTGGTATCAGGGTTATGCAGACTTCATAGGATGAGTTTGGGAGTATTCCATCCCTTTCTATGTTCTGAAATACCTTTAGTAGTAGTGGAGTTAACTGTTCTCTGAAAGTTTGGTAGAATTCTCCAGTGAAGCCATCAGGGCCTGGGCTTTTTTGAGTTGCGAGTTTTTTCATTACCTTTGCAATCTCTTCTTTTGTTATAGGTTTATTTAATTGTTCTACCTCTGTTTGTGTTAGTTTAGGTAGGTAGTGTGTTTCTAGAAATTTGTCCATTTCTTCTAGGTTTTCAAATTTATTTGAGTACAATTTTTCTTAGTATTCTATTATGATTGTTTTAATTTCATTTGGATCTGTTGTGATGTCACCCATCTCATTTCTTATTCAGGTTATTTGTTTCCTCTCCTATTTTTCTTTTGTCAGTTTGGCCAATGGTTTATCAATTTTGTTGATCTTTTCAAAGAAACAGTTTTTGGTCTTGTTAACTCTTTCAATTGTTTTTCTTTTCCCTATTTCATTTAATTCTGCTCTAATTTTTATTATTTCCTTTCTTCTGGTGCCTGAGGGCTTCTCTTGCTGCTCTCTTTCTATTTGTTTGAGTTGTAGCGTTAATGTTTTGATTTTGGCCTTTCTTCTTTTTGGGTGTGTGCATTTATTGCTATAAATTGACCTCTGAGCACTGCTTTTGCTGTGTCCCAAAGATCTTGTTAGGGTGTGTTTTTATTCTCATTTGAGTTTATGGATTTCTTTATTCCATCCTTAATTTCTTCTATGACTCAGTACTTTTTGAGCAAGGTGTTGTTCGGTTTCCATATGTTTGATTTTTTTTTTTCTTTGCTTTATCTGTTATTCACTTCTACTTTTATACTCAGAAAAGATGCTGTGTAATATTTTTACACTTTCGATTCTCCTAGGGTTTGCTTTATGGCCTAATATGTGGTCTATTCTGGAGAATGTTCCATGTGCATTGGAAAAGAAAGTATTCTTGGCTGCTGTTGGGGGACGTGTTCTGTGTGTCTATGAGATCAAGTTGGTTGATTGTGGCATTTAGATCATCCATGTCTTTATGGAGCTTCTTTCTGAATGTTCTGTCCTTCACCAAAAGTGGTGTGTTGAAATCTCCTACTATTATTGTGGAGCTGTGTTTCTCTCTTTTCAATGCTATTAAAGAGTTTGTTTCATGTATTTTGGAGCCCTGTCATTGGGTGCATAAATATTTATTACTTTTATGTCCTCCTGGTGTATTGACTTAACCATTATATAGTGTCCTTCCTTATCCTTTTTGGTGGATTTTACTTTAAAGTCTTTTTTGTCAAAGATTAATATCGCTATTCGTGCTCTTTTTTGATTTTTTGCTTGACATATTTTTTTTTTCCATTCTTTGAGTTTTAGTTTGTTTGTATCTTTAAATCTAAGGTGTGTCTCTTTTAAGTAGCATGTAGATAGATCATGTTTTTTTACCCATTCTGCCCTTCTCTCTCTCTTTATTGGTGCATTTGGTTCATTTACATTCAGTGTAATTATTGATAGATGTGAGTTTAGTGCTGTCATTTTGATGTCTTTTTTTTCCTCTTTTTGTGCTGTTGACAGTTTCTTAGTTCCAATTAATTTTCTGTGCTGAGTTGTTTTTCTTTATGTATTTTCTTTTCCTCTTTTTCATTGTAGTTGCTTTTGTATTTGTTGAGTCTTTATGTTTTTCTTGTTTTTTATTTTGATGTGCAGGATTGTTAGTTTCCTTGTGGCTATCTTAATATTTACCCCTATTTTTCTAAGTTTAAGTCAAACTTTCATTTCTTTATATCACCTTGACTTCCTCTCCATATGAAAAAATTATGACTAAATTTTTAGTCACTGTTTTTCGTTTTAATATTGCCTTCATTTACATATTGATGTCTCTCCCTATTTCAGCATTTTAGCTTTCATTTATTTTTGTGACTTCCCCTTCTGGGTGGATATCTGGTTGTTTTGTCCTGTGTTCTAGTCTTGGGTTGTTATCTGATGTTATTGATTTTCTAACCAGAGAACTCCCTTTAGAATTTCTTGCAATTTTGGTTTGGTTTTTACAGATTCTCCAAACTTCTGTTTATCTGAAAATGCGTTAATAACACCATCATATTTGAGAGACAGTTTTGCTGGATATATAATTCTTGGTTGGGAATTTTTTCCTTTAAGGCTTTACATATGTCATCTGGCTTAGGGAAGCCTGTTTTCTGTCAGGTAAAGGTAGGAAATAAATTGCTTACAAAAGACTAATGATGTCAATTTAGTGTGAAATTGACATACATGCAAAAAAAAAATATGTTCTGATGGTTTCTAAGTGGGCAAGGGAATGGGCTTCTTGCCTGCATGGTTTCTGCTGAGTAGTCTGAGCTTAGTCTTACTGATCCTTCTTTGTAGATGCCTTTTTGTTTATCCCTAAACTGCTCTTAAAATTCTCTCTTTATCTTTGATTTTGGCAAGTTTGATTATAATGCATCTTGGTGACTTTCTTTTAGGAACTATCTTGTGTGGTGTTTGATGTGTATCTTGGATAGATATCCTCTCATTTTTCTCTACATCTGGGAAATTTTCTGCCAACAGATCTTCAGCAATTCTCTCTCTCCCTTCTGCTCCTCATTCAGGTACTCCAATTGCTCATAAGTTATTCCTCTTGATAGAGTCCCAAGTAATTCTTAGGTTTTCTTCATTTCCTTAAATTCTTTTATCTGATTTTTCCTCAAGTAAGTTGGTGTCAATTGCTTTACCTTTAATCTCACTTATTCTGGCTTCCATTGCCTCAATTCTGCTCCTATGACTTTCTATTGACTTGTCTAATTCTGAAATTTTGTTGTTAATTTTCTGAATTTCTGTTTGCTCTCTCTGTATGGATGTTCGCAGCCTGTCAAATTTGTCAATTTGCTCTTCTGTGATCTTCTTAAATTCCTTTATTGCTTTGTCTGTTCTGCATTTTACCTGATCTCCTTCCTGATCTCTTGATGAGTTCTGTATATTAATCTTTTGTATTCTACCTCTGTTAATCTCTGGAAGTTCTCTTCCTCTGGAAGATTTCTTGATTCTTTGTTTTTGGAACTTGCTAAAGCCATCATCACCTGCCTCTTTATGTGATTTGATATTGACTGTTGTCTCCATGCCTTCAATAAGTTATTGTATTCATTTATGTTTGCTTACTGTGTTCCAGCTTCTTGTTTCATTTTGTTTTGACATGCCCAAATAGGGTGCTCATGTGAGCTGGTTTGATTATTGGTGCCTTTGAGGCTCTAACATCCTGTTGCCAGGTGTTTAGATTTGTTACTGTTTTTTTTATGTAAGCCCAGGTATTCATTTACTTTTCCTTTGTGCATTCAGCTCAGGTGTCATGATAATCGGTCATCAAGTGTGTGGTGCAGGCCTTACCTACAGTCCTAGATGGGTGTGGTGATTAGAGTGGGCACAGGTATCTGGCTGCAGTAGTGGATCATGTGCTGAGCAGGCAGGGGGCTGATGGCTGCCTCTGAGTGTCTGGGAGGAAAATATGTCTCTGTTCCCTAGTGTACATAGGTGAATTTTGCACCTGGAATATGGACATCCAAAACTGCTGGATGTAAGGACTTGGAGGCACCATTTAGTCTTGGACACCTGTTGTAGGTGGTTAGGTGACATGGGTAGATCCACTAGCCTGAGGTCCTTGATGTGAGTAGGTAAGGACCTTACCTAATAGGCAGAGAGGTGTCAAATGTCCCAAACCTGCCACACCACCATATAGCTGATACAGTGAATTTAGGCTTCAGGCACATACTCTCTTGTACTGTGCTAATGAGGGCCTACCCATGAAGGTCTATGCAGGGGTGAAAGGCACTCAAAGCCCGCAGACCCTTTAGGCCTGTGATTAGGCAAAGGGGCTATATCTGCCCTGAATTCTCAGCTTAGGGGAGCTGGCATATTATTTTTTTCCTGTTTGTTAATTTTTTCCCTCTCCCAGGCTGTGTGATGGGCCCTACCCAGGGGAAGAAGCAACTGGCAATTGCTGAAGCCAATCCGAGACGTGGTGCAGAGTGAGGAGAGAGCAGGGAGAGAGATTCTTCCCAAACAGGGTGTTTTTTGATCTACATGGTAAGTTAGGTGCTTGTACTTATCTTTTGTCAATTGAGGGCTGCTTCTCACTGGTTCTGGAGGGTTGAGCAGATTCTCCACTGCTTGGGCTTTCCTGATGTGGAAAACGAGTCCCGAACTCCACTGCTTGCCTCACCACGCTCATCATCTGATTCAGCCTGCAGAGTGCCAGTTCCTGCTGTGTCAGGTCTGGCAATTTCTAGCTGCTTTTGAACTGTCTGTCCCTCCCCCTGCCACTCAGTCTGATTCCTCAGCTTTGCTTTTGAAGTTCAGGGCTCCTAGACTGTCATATATAATTGATTTACTTGTTTTTGTGGGTCTTTGTTGTAAGAGGGGCCACCAGAAGTGTCTGACAACTCCACCAACTTGGCCCCACCTCTCCAGAACTCTGGGACTTTTGAGTATTTTAGAGATAAATGGCTAGGAGGTTGAATGGTGATTTGTTTTCTGTCAGGAACTGGTAGGAAATAAAATGCTTACAAAAGAGTAATGATGTGATGTCAATGTGAAATTGACACACATGCAAAAAAAAAAAAATCATGTCCTGGTGGTATCTGTATCTAAATGGACAAGGGAATAAGCCCTGTTCATACGAAACCAACAGACCATTATTGGGAGGAAATTTTTAAAGAGATTTTTAGTAACTGTATTTAGTGGATTTCAATCTAAGCACATTAAGGTCCCATCCTTTCAAAACTAATTTTAAGGCTACATTCATAAAAAAAAAAAAAAAAAAAAATTCATAAGCTGTAGATAAATGGAATGTTGTCACTTAGTCCTGATGTGTAGAGGTGAGCTGTTTAATTAAATGATTTAAAGAGAAGGCTTTAGAAACAAAATGCATGGGATACCTGAGAGTCCAAAGAGATCAAAAAAAGTGAGAGTTCACAGGACAGAATACTGTATTGGAGAAAATTAAACAGGAAAAGAAATCTGGAGATAACCAAGAAGTCCCCTTGAATATTTAGTAGAGTACTGATTAGTGTGTTTGTGGGTGTCTCTGTGTGTACAAACTATCCAAAGCCAGAGAAAAAACAATCCAAAAGATTTAAAGGAAATAGTACTTGGTATTCACGTAGGGTCTGGAATCATACCCATTCCCACTAGCCATATTGTAACACCTCATAATTCATAAGACTTCGGATAAATTACTTAGAAGGATCTTTCCACTGTAGCTGGGAATAATTAGCCATATACTAAGTATCCTGCCTAATCATATTTAAAAGGAAGACACAAATAGATAAAACTATTTCCAAGTAACTTATCTGCATCCCAGAAAAAAAGAAAAAAAAGCTCAATTATATATATATATTTAGGAATAAAAAATATGCAGCTCCAACCAAGGCAAAATTCACATTTGATGGAATAAATAAAAATTACCAAGCAGGTAAAGAAGCAGAATAAAATGGCCATAATGAGGAAGGAAATCAGTTAATCCAAATGGACCCAATGTTAGAGTTACAATGCAAGGAGATTAAAACAGTTGCTATAACTGCATTCCATTTGTTTAAAAAAGTTAAATACAGACATAGGGGATATAAAAAAAATCAAATTTAACTTCTAAAAATAAACACTACAATATCTTCGATGAAATATACAATTGATAGGATTAATGGAAGATTAGATATGCCAAAGGAAAGATTAGTGAACTTGAATTCATGGTGATAGAAGCTAGGTGAATGAAACACAAGGAGAAAAGAATGTCAGTGAGGAATGTCACAATTTCAAGTGACTTTAGGTATCTATAATTGGAGTCTCTAAGGGAGAAAAGAGGGAAGTGGAGAGGTAAAATATTTGTACATAATATTTACAAATATTCTAATAATAATAAATAATGGCAATACGTTTTCTAATTTTGGGTAAAACTATAAACCTACAATTCTAAGTGCCTCAACAAAACATAAACACAAGAAAGATGAAGAAAACTAAACCATGACAAACTGAAAACAAATTTCTTAAATCTGATGGTAAAAAAAAAGCCATCATAGTATAAAAGCCATCATAGTATAGAAGATGTTAAATAGAGAGGAGCAAAGATTGTATAACAACAGATTTCTCAGAGAAACAGCAAAGGTGAGATCTGTTGAAAGTACTGAAAGAAGAACATGGTCAACTTAGAAATCTACACTTAAATCTAACCATATGAATATTTACCCAATTAAAAAGGCAAAAAATGTCACAGTGAATGAAAATTTTAGATCCAAATATATTTTACCTACAAGAGGCACATTTTAAAAATACAAGTAGAATAAAAAATAGTGTGAAAGCTATGCTAACACTAATCTAATGCAACTGGAGTGGCTGTATTTAGACAAATTAGGGTTTCAAACCAAAAACTATCATCAAAGAGAAAGAAATTCATTTAATAATTTTAGAGGGGTAAATTCATCATGAATATACAGTAATCCTAAACATTTGCTTATGTACCTAACAACAGAACTTGAAAATACATCAAGTAGACAGTGTTAGGAGAAATAGATAAATCCACAATTATAGTTCAAGATTTCAATAGCTTTCTCTCAATCACTGACAGAACAAGTAGGCAAAATATCAGTGAGGATATAGAAGACATAAGCAACGCTCTCAACCAACTTGCCCTAATTGATATCTATAAAACACTATCTAAGAATGGTAAGATACACATTCTTTTCAAGTGCACATGGGACATTTTCCAGAATAGACCATATTCTGGTCCATAAAACCAATCTCAATAAATGTAAAAGGATTCAAGTTATGCAAAGTATGTTCTCTGATTACAATGGAAATACATTAGAAGTAACAAAAATAAAAAAAAAAAGCTCTAGAAAATCCCCAAATGCTGGAAACTAAATAACACATTTCTAAAATAACCTATAGATCAAAGAAGAAAGCAAAAAGGAAATTAGGTACTATTTTCAACTTAATGAAAATGAAAACACAGCATTTCAAAACATGTGGGATGTTTTGCAACATCCTTACATATTTAAAGGATGAACTCTTCTATTAGAGAATAAGACAGAGTTCAAATCAATGATTTTAGCTTTCACTATAAAAAAGTTTAAAAACGCAAATTAAATACAGACTAAGAAGAAAATAAATAATGAATATCAGGGCAGAAATCAATGAATTAGAAAACAGAAAACTGAATGGTAAATAAGCACAACAAAAGACTCTCAACATCATTAGTCATTAGGGAAATGCAAATTAAAAGCACCTTTTAGAATGACTAAAACTAACGACAATGTCCATAGTAAGTACTGACCAGGATATGGGGGAACTAGAACGCTCACACACTGCTAGTGGGAATCCGAAATGGCACAACCACTTTAGAAAATAGTTTGGCAGTTTCTTAAAAAGATAAATACACACTTATCATATGATCCTTCCATTACACTCATAGGTATTTATGCAAGAGAAACAAAAGCGTATCTTCATACAAAGACATGGACGTAAATTCTCCTAGCAAGCAGCTTTATTTGTAATAGTCTGCAACTGGAAACTACTCAAATATCGATCAACAGAGGAAAGGACAAACACATTTTTGCTGTATCCTTAAATGGAATCATTTCAGGAATAAATGAAATTAGCTCTTTATATAAGCTAAAAGATGGCTGAATTTCAAAATAATTGTGATGGGTGAATGAAGCCAGACCCATCACAAAAAAAAAAGAAATGTATAAATAATTCCATTTGTATTAAATTCTTTCTATTGCGGACTAATCTACAGTGACAGAAAGCAGACCAGTTGCCTAGAGACAGGAGAGGCAGTCAGGGAGAGGCAGGGAGATGGGATTACAAAGGTGCTAGAGGAAAATTTGCAGTTGATTAATATGCTAATTATTTTGATGGTATTTATGGTTTAGTAGGGGTATATATTTGTTAAATTTATCATATGGTACACTTTAAATATGTATCAATTATTTTATGTCAATTATACCTCAGTAAATCTGTTAATAGTTTTTTTTTTTTTTAAGTATACACAGAATACTTAACCTCTCTGTTCAGTCTCCTTTCTTATCTGTAAGTGGGTATAACATCAGCCCTACCTGGCAGAGTACCTAGCAGATAGAAAACAATTAATGATACCCATTATTACCGTGTTTTGTTGCTCTTCTCCACTCTCTCTTTTCTAAAGTCAAGCCCTAAGTTTTGCAAAATCGATTAGGATATGAGCATGTCCTGGGAATGTATGAAAAACTGTGATACATGAATGATCATAGTGATAGCCAAGGAATATACCCACAAATACAGATACTACTGGACCAGAGACTTACTGGTTAGGTGATAGAAGGGATCCGTCTTCCCACTGCCAGGACCCATTTGTTGAAATTCTCACTAGTCCCATCCAGTGATATGACTTCAACAGTTTAAAGAAATCCTGTTTGAAACCACAAATAAACCATAAATATAGTCAGTGCTTAAAACTGTGGTAAACACAAGGGCATAAGCATTTAATTGTTCCATCTTACACTTGTGGAAAATGCTCTGTCCCCTAACTAGTATAATCTCCACATACGCAGCACATACACAATTCCTGCAATGTCTGTACTTTCTTACTTTTCGTACATAACATTTTGGCTTCCTATTAAAGTATCTAAATTTAAATTAAAAAATTTTAAAGTATCTATCCATTTTCTATAACACAAATCAGAAAATCATTTAAAATAAAAAGATTGGAGACTATAGGGATTTAATGATGTTTCCCATGATTGCATGAGGTATATACCTATATTTTCAAAACATATATGGTTGATTCTCATAATTTTGGGGATTACATTCTATACAGATGTCATGAACACTGAATCAGTGAATACTAAACCATTGCTCTTAGGGGAAATACAGAGTTAAATTCTTAAAAAAACCTCTGGTCACAACAATTTTGTAATGTAATCGATAGAAAACCTTATTTTGCGTGTTTATATTTAAAGAACAGATCTGTCTTAAAAGCACAGCCAGAATACTTCTTAAAAGCCAGAATGCTCCTTAAAAAAGGTAAGACTTCATATCACTTACTTTGGACAAGTTATCAGAAGAGACCAGTCCCTCGAGAAGGACATCGTACTTAGTAAAGTAGAAGGTCAGCAAAAAAGAGGAAGACCTTCAACGAGATGGGTTAAGTTAGCACAGTGGCTGCAACAATTGTGAGGATGGTGCAGGGTAGTACAACATTTCATTCTGTCATACATAAGGTCGCTTTGAGCCACAGCTGACTCAAAGGCACCTGGCAACTGCAACAGCATGTTTAAAGACACCTTATTTAATGCATATGTTGTTGATTCATTAGTGCTGAGCTCATGGCCAACATCACAGTAACTTATGCTTGAATGGAGCTTATCTGTTATTGTTGTTGTCATGTGAGGGGATTGCAACGCATAGTGAAGCTTATCTAACACATGCATTTTCTCTGAAAGGCACATCTTAGCCTTGTTACACTTAGGAGCACTTCCGCACTTCAACACTACACATGGAAGACCTTTTTAAACAGAAAAATTACCAACAAAAGGCACAAAAGTATGAAAAATGTACCACTAAACAGACCACAAAAGCATATTCATTTACAGTAAGAGAGCTGAAACGAAGTCAGAGCTTTGCCTTGTTTGACCTCAGATGGGAACATGCACGTCTGGTGACTCAAATTTTTGCCACTCTGTACGTGTCCATGAATGACTGTAAAAGCACCATAAGTATTCTTTTGGGGTTAAAAATAAATTTTAGTAAGTAGGCAAATTAAAAAACCCTTTGCCGTGAGTGGATTCCCACTCATAGTGACCCTAGCACAGAGTAGAACTGCCCCATAGTTTCCAAGGAGCTCCTGGTGGATCCAAACTGCTGACCTTTTATTTATGTATTTATTTACTTACTTATCTATCTATCTATTTATTTATTTTTGGTTAGGGGCTGTAGCACTAACCAAAAATAATTTCCAGCAGGCAAATTAGTAAATGCAAAATCTGCAGAAAATGAAGATTGACTTTACTCTCTTCCTTCCAAGGTGATGTAAGATCAAATGACATAACAGAGGTAAAATGGTTATTACATTGTCAAACATTTTGAATCTAACATATTTGTTATGATACTTAGTTTCTTATGCACATCTTAAGATTCTAATAAGCATTCATCTGCTCACCCCTTTTACAGGATAGAAAGTTATTGATGGGGAAATTGTCAAAGAGGTAAACTAAAGAGAAAAGTACATTGTAAGTGAATCAACCATTGACTTTTGACGTTAATTAAAGCAATATTAAAGGTTTTCCATTGTACATTCTATTAATTGTGAGAACGTGCCATTCAATACGACGTTAGCAATAACTTCATCGTCTTGCCTGAGATGACTCAGTGGGTTAGTAGCATAAGGAAGATATACATATATTTCAAGACTGTATTCCAGTAAATTGCCTCTTATGTTAGGACTAAGTATAGAAGAAGAAATAAAACAAATACTCAACCTGGTCTTCTTTGTTATATATCTTCAGGAGGCTGGAATTTTGAGACTCACATGAAGCTTGACTCTGGTACCAGCTTTTACTTTCATTAAAAAATTGATAACAGTTATTTTTATAACACATCCAGTTTTTAGGACATGGGCCACAGTAACTTTCTAGAAAGGAAGATTATATTATTAAATCTGTCTGAACATTTTAGCAGATTTTGTCTAGACTACTTGAATGCCCTTCCCATTTCAACTTTAAAATTCCATACAAACCGTTATTTTCATACCCAAGGATACATCCCTATACATTTAAATTGAAAGACATGTCAGAACTAAGTATCCTCTACTTTTTACAAGTACTCCCTTACTGTATATATATGCATATACGATAAAAAAGAATAACTTGCATGATAAAAAAACTACTGTGAATTATGGACTAACAATAATCATTTCCTGATACACATCTATATCCTAGCATACACATTTTTTAAAAACCCCAAAGCCATTGCCATTGAGTCAATTCTGATTCATGGCGACTCCATATAGTAAAGGGTAGAAGTGCTCCGTAGGGTTTTCTTGGCTTTAATTTTTACAGAAGCAGTTTACCAGGCCTTCTTCGGGGAGCCACTGGGTGGGTTCAAACTGCCAACCTTTCGGTTAGCTGACGATTGGAAACTGCTTGGGCCACCCAGGCTCTCTAATATGAATAGATGTACATGATTTATGGTGAAAAATATTAGAAAATATCCACTTACCATTCAAAGAAATTGGAGATTGTTGGTGGAATAATGCTATTAAAATAATCATGACAATTAAAAGGTTTTGTGGTGTTAGTTCAAGTAAAACTAGCTTACAAATTTTAAGACTAATTGCAAAACATAATAAGAATACTTATTCAAGTTTGCTAGCTTACTTTCCTGTGCTTCTGAGTACTAATCAAACTAATCTATCACAATTGTTAGACCAACAAAGCTTCAATTTACTTTTGTTATCACTTACAATTCATGAATATGATACTCGATATTGTTACCACAACAATGAAGCGGATCCCCATAGCTACAGCAATGAAACGACCAAGAAAAAATGGAGATGCTGTCAAAGAGAAAAAAAAAAAAGAGAGGTCAGAAAAAGGATAGAGGGTTCAGGTACCTTTGTATTTAAGATAAAGATTAGAGCAGTTTTTAGGGGGATAATTATGGAGACACTATGGTTTGGAATTGACTCGACAGCAATGGGTTTGGTTTTTTGGTTTTAGTTATTAGTGCTTTTCTGCCATAATTATGTTTCTCAGAAAAAGTAAGGTAAATAATTTGTAAATCAGTAAAAACAAGAGTATAAACATATAAATAAAATAATCCCTCCTTTTTTTTTATACCCCCACCCCCACCCCCACCCCAGGAGCTCTGGTTTCACAGTGGTTAAGCACTGGGCTGCTAAACAAGAGGTCAGCAGTTTGAACCCACCAACAGGATCACCATGAGAGAAAGATGTGACTGTCTGCTTCCATAAAGATGACAGCCTTGGAAACCTTATGGGGCAATTCTACTCTGTCCTATAGGGTCACTATGAGTCAGAATTGACTTGACGGCAACTGGTTTATTTCTTCCCCAAGTCCTCCAGTCTCCCCTAGAATAAATCAAAGTTGCCAATTTTGATTGTCTTTGTAGGTGCAATAATAAATATAGGCAGTCAGTTCCCCTTAATCATCTTTTTAAGACACAAATTTAAGAAAATACATAACATATCCTGAAACTTAACTTTTCACTTAGGAAAATGTCCTGGTGATCATTACCTATTGTCATGGATTGAATTGTGTCCCCCAAAAATATGTGTGAACTTGGTTAGTCCGTGATTCCCAGTGTTGTGTGATTGTCCACCATTTTGTCATTTGTTGAGATTTTCCTGTGTTGTAAATCCTATCACTATGACGTTAATAAGATGGATTAGTAGCAGTTATATTGATGAGATCTATAAGATTAGGTAGTGTCTTAAGCCAATCCCTTTTGAGATATAAAAGAGAGAAGCAAGCAGAGAGTTATGGGGACCTCATACTACCAAGAAAGCAGTGCCAGGTTCAGAGTGCATCCTTTGGACTTGAGGTTCCTGCGCTGAAATATTCCCAGACCAAGGGAAGAATGATGACAAGGACCTTCCCCCAGAGCCGACTGAGAGAGAAAGCCTTACTCTAAAGCCAGAGCCCTGAATTCAAACTTATAGCCTATGGGATTGTGAGAGACTAACCCTCTCTTTGTTAAGGCCATCAACTTGTGGTGTTTCTGCTACAGCACCACTAGATGACTAGGATACCTATCATGCCTTAGAAAGCTGTCTCATTTTCATAACTAGCTAGTTATATTGTATTTCATTGATATGTTGGACAAAATCTAATTATTGACAGACTTTTAATTTTTTTCCAATGAATATTTAAATTAATTCTAAGTTTTAGGTTTTAGAAATAATGATACAGTTTATGACATTCATATGCACCTTAGTGCATATTTTTAAGTACCTCTCTAGGAAAATCCTCATAAGTGTAATTACAAGTATATTTAAAATTTTTGCAGTAATGGAAAATTCTAGTCCAAACAGGTTTTGCCAATTTACATAGTACCAAAAATAAATATAAATATCTATTTTCCCACACCTTTCTTAGCACTGAAATTGTTTATATTTTGAATTTTATAAAATTTACTAATCTTGATAGGCAAAAATTTTCAATTTTAACCTTATTAACTCCTAATATATGATTAAACTTTTTTACTATAGTTGAAGAATTTTTCATTTCCCTTCTCAGGGACACTTTTGTTTTTATTAGGTTGCTGGATTGGTTCCTATGTGTAGGTTAAGAATATTGGCTCAGTTCTTACTGTATGTTTTGCAACATACACCTCAGTTTTTATTTTTGTTTTCACTTTGTTTATGATACTTTTGGCATGTTGAGTATTTAATTTTTCTGTGGTTGACTTGGTCAAACTTTCTTTATGACTTTTGCTTTTCTTTTTTTTTGGTTATAAATACAAATGTTTTTGTTATTCTGAGTTTATAAAACAAATTTACGCACATTTTGTCATACTGTCCTATTATTCCTTTTTTTCATTTGACTCATTTGGTATTTTTTTAGTGTGTGTCTCTATAATAAATTAGGTAGAAACTCAATAAAAGTTGTTTGTTTTTTCAAGGGGGCACTCAGTTTTCTAACACTACTTACTAAATAAACCAGTGTACCCTCACTGATTTGATAGACCACCATTAGCATATATTACATTACTGTATGCTTTAACCTTGATTTCTAGATTCTCAAGTCTATCTTTCCATTCAAACTGTTTATAAAATTTCTCTAGCTTTATAATATGCTTTATGTTTTTAGCATCATTGTTGTTATGTTAAATCCTTTTTAAAAATGTTTTTTCTTTTATCGTACTTTTTTTAGTTTTTTTTTTTTCTTTTTTATGAAGATTTTTTGCTCTTATATATATGATGGCATTTCTTCCATCACATTTTTCTTATTTTTTTAGTTAAGAAGGCAATTTTTGTGTTTTAATTTTCAACCGTCTGCATATTGATTTCCTTACTCTTTTCAATAATTTGAAGTGATGCTTTCTAAGTTTTTTTGTCAGATTTAAAATGATGTATTTTGCAAATAATGTTAGCTTTGTCTTTATATTCTAATTTCATAATACTTTTTTTTTTCTTTTTCTTGTTTAATTTCTTTGGCTGGTACCAACATAGCAATATAACAACTTAAGCAAAAACGATAGTGAAAATTCTTGCCTTTTTCTAATTTTAATGAAAATGCTTCTAGAATTTACCAATAAGCACAGTTATGGCTTTTGAATATGCATGTATATACATACAACCTGTTGCCATTGAGTGGATTCCTATAGTGACCCTATAGGACAGAGTAGAACTGTCCCATAGGGTTTCCAAGGCTATAAATCTTCACCGAAGCAGACTGCCACATCTTTCTCCCACAGAGCTGCTAGTGGAGTCTGAACTGCTGACCTTTTGGTTAGCAGTCGAGAGCTCTTTACTTACATATACAAACCAAACCAAAAACCAAGCCCAGTGCCGTGGAGTCGATTCCAACTCATAGCGACCATATAGAGCAAAATATAACTGCCCTATAGAATTTCCAAGGAATGCCTGACAGATTCTAACTGCCAACCTTTTGGTTAGCAGCTGTAGCACTTAACCACTACGCCACCAGGGTTTCCATACATATCTTAAATAAAGGATATTCCTTGTTTATATTTTAGAGGTCTTGAAAATTAAGCTCTTTTTAATTAAGATTCTCATTGATTTTCATTCGATGCTTGTCATAATTATGGGTATGATCACATTATCTTTCCTTTTGATTGTTAGACCTTGGATGTTTGCATTCCTAGAATTAACCCTTAGAAAGTAATGCTATTTGCTAAGGTGGTCTGTTCTTTTTGTGTGAGCTATCTCAAGCTCTATTATCAGTGATATCCTGGCTTGGTAAAAATTATTAGATAGCATTTATTACTCACTTCACTCAGGAGCAGTTCTATAAGTACAGTTGAGTCATGACCTCCATAGTGGTTAAGAACGTAACTGTGGAGGACATTTTTCTTCCTTTATCTTTTGTTTTTCCATTTCCATTTATTCTTTCTTCAAGCTAGTTGCTCAACAATCCCTTAGAAACTCCTGTCTCATTGTACCTTATGGGACACAGTAGAACTGCCCCCATAGGGTTTCCAAGGAGCGACTGGTGGATTTGAACTGTCAACCTTTTGGTTAGCAGCTGAGCTCTATAACTACTGAGACACCAGGGCTCCACTGAATGATTACTACTGATTTAACTACAGAGTTTTCAAGGTTCACTTAGTATTCTGAAAGAAGAAGATAAACGGAATATAAGACTTACTATTTTCTCTACCTTTGCTTGGGATTAGTAGAGGTCTTTGCCTTTGGCATTGTGTACAGGCACCACGGTTTGCTAGTCCAAAGTTATGATTATGAAATTCACTCATCTCTGTAGAAAGACAATTCAGGCCAATATAAGACTTGACCTTTTTGCCACTTGAGGCAAAATTTTTTAAAATTCAACTTGCCATTTCCATAAATATATTTCCACTGAATATACTTTTTGAAGTATAATAACATGAATTTATTTTGTTTCATATTACTTCATTCTTTGGATGCTTACACTTTGTAATATAAATAAAATATGTTTATTGCATTACAAAATATCTTTAACAAGATCCTATGTATTATTAAACAAGTAAATTCATAATATATAATGAAATCTGGTGTTAAAATTAAGACACCAATAAAGTGAAGAAGACAGAGGCCTAGGGAGATATTTAAGACTAGATCTACATTTACTAACTAGTTAACCACACGTGAATGATTTACTTTTTGCTCCTGTTTTGTCATTATGGAAAGAAGAAAGGAGGGAGAAAGAAGGAGGGAGGTAAGAACCTAAGGAGGGAGGAAGGGAAGAAGAAAGAAAGAGAGCTGGGGAAAGAAGCAGGGAGGGAGTGGAGGAGAGAGAAAGGAAGGAAGAAAGGAAAGAAGGGACCAATACAACCTAGTATAGATATTTCAAAAAAGAAATAAAGTAACATGAACTTAGTACCAATAGTGCCAAGCACATAGTAAGCACTTAGTAAATGCTAGTGTGTGTAATTTTCTTTAGAGTGAAGGAAATAGAAAGGCTAAAATACTAAGTCCTAAAGTTTTCAGATAGAGTCTTGTATCTGACAAAAAACAAGCAAAAATTATTTTTGCTCTCTTCTTGAAATATTATCATTTACTGAATATTGAAAAACCCTTTATAAATGACATTATGTCTTTTAAATCTAAAATTAGATTTAAACATTGTTTTCCATATAATACATACTTTAATTATTAAACCGATGAAGTAAAGAAGGTAAGCATTTCTTTATGGATAGGAAAGTGAATATTAGAGATGGTCAAAAACATATTGTTTATGTAATATAATGTTACCAACCATGAGTAATTTATAACATTTTTGGTTAAGAAGCACTTTCAGATATAAACCATCTAATTTAAATCTCACAAAAATTTAGGAAGACAAATACAGCCTATTTTTTGTTTTATATATCTTATTCGACAGACAATGAAACTAAAATGCATAGAGGCTGTGGATTCCCTTAGATCTCAAAAATGGAGAGCAGTAAAAGTTGATTAAAATTAAATTCTGACTCCAAATCCTGATGCCATTTCACTACTTCAAGCTGCCTCAAACGTGAGTAGCTGTACTCTAAGTAGTTAATAAATTAAGGAAAAAAGTTTTCGAGTTTTTTGTGACTTGATTAAAAAGGAACTTAAAGTGAATCAGAATAAATTTCTTTTCTAATGTCACATGTATGGAAACCCTGGTGGCATAGTGGTTAAGTGCTACCCCTGCTAACCAAAAGGTTGGCAGTTGGAATTCGCCAGGCACTCCTTGGAAACTCTACAGGGCAGTTCTACTCTGTCCTATAGGGTCCCTACAAGTTGGAGTCGACTCGACGGCAGAGGGTTTGGTTTTTGGTTTTTTAATGTCATATATGTGCCAAGGATTTCGTTTTACTTAGATCTACAAACAACACCCATGGAAGCACCAGTCAAGAAATCGTTGGGCAAATCTACTGCAAAAGACCTCTTTAAAGTGTTAAAAAGCAAAAGTGTCACCTTGAAGACTAAGGTATGCCTGACCCAAGCCCTGGTGTTTTCAATCGCCTCCTATGTATGTGAAAGCTGGATGATGAATAAAGAAGACCGAAGAAGAATTGACACCCTTGAATTGTGGTATTGGTGAAGGGTATTGAATACACCACGGACACCCAAAAGAATGAGCAAATCTGATTTGGAAGAAGTATAACCAGAATGCTCCTTAGAAGCAAGGATGGTAACACTACCTCTCACATACTTTGGACATGTTGTCAGGAGGGATCTGTCCCTGGAGAAGGACATAATGCTTAGTAAAGCAGAGGGTCAGTAAAAAAAAAAAGGAAGACCCTCAACGAAATTAATCGACATAGTGGCTGCAGCAATGGGCTCAAGCATAACAACAGATTGTGAGGATCGTGCAGGACCAGGCGGTGTTTCATTCTGTTGTACATAGGGTCACCATGAGTCGGAACCGACTCGAACACACCTAACAACATGTCATATATGTTTGTATAAAATTCTGGGTATCTTAAAATTACACAGAAGCAAAACTGCAGAAAATTCATACCCAAGCTGTGATGAGACCTCTGACCACGGATCAACCCCATCATATAATTATTACTTCACATGTAACTCAGAGATGAATCCAAACATCTTCATTCCACAAAGGTTTCCTGAATAAAATAAAATTGGGCATTTTATTTTTTTCTGTACACTTTCTTTGTGGCAAGGGGGAAGATTTTGATTGGAATAATTAGAATACAGAAATGTTTCCTTCCAGGCATGGTTAAAAAAGGAAAGAAAGGAAATGAAAATTTATAAAAAGCCAAGTAATTTTACAAAATTCTCTTGGTTGTGAAATAATAACCAATCGTGTCAAAAGTGTCATTAAAATATCAAGGATGTTTTAAGCTATTTAATCAAAAATATTTTATACCACTGATACTAAATGGCAGGCAACACATTTTTCTGTTTTTAGTTGTTTTATTTTATTTGTTAATAACCGACATTTGTGATAGCTCATTTAGGGACATATGAATTTGTGTTATCTGGTTTTTTTCCAAGCACATTCAAATTCAACTTTTTCCCACATTACTATCATTAACAACAAACCATTACTGCCATCATCATTAACAAAAATCAATAAACATTTGCTTAAATAGTAATGTACAGTGTCTAGTACAGCCCCAGACAGTATCATATCTACTTAACAAATATTTAGAGTTGCTTAGATTTTAAAAAAGCAAAACCTTTTCCATATTTGAGGAGGATGGTTGGAAGAAACAAATATAACTTGTTTCATTTGCAAGTAAAGTTGTGTATCACAGAATGTTTGCAAAATAACAGAAAACACACTAAGTGCCTGAGAATTCAAACTGGATCTCAACTCTTCTGAACCCAGTGTGAAGATTCATTCTTCTACTTTTGTTTAGCAGTAAGCCTCCTTCTGACACAGATCATTCTGATTCTGTGTCCAGTCTCTTCAGTAAGAGTAATACTATCCTAATTTACGTACCATCAAATACAGTGAAAAATAATATAACTCAGGAGCGACCAGTATCCCTTGCCCAGAGTAATTCTATTTAAACATTCTAAGAAACAATTAGAATTACTGTTATGATAATTATAAATTTTAATAATATTTTCAGAAACTTTTTTGAGACTGAAACAATATATTTCCTCCTTTCTTGATTAATACTTGGTAAACACACACACTCACACACATATACACACACCTGATTAGAGAGGGAAGGTCCTGAATCTTGTAGATAAAAGCCACCTATACAACTGACAACTTTAGCTATGTCCTCAGTTCCTAATTTATAATTGAAATTAAAAATGTTCAGTTAACTTTCACTTCTGAGAAAGACATGTTAGATGTTATCCTAGCTTCACTTCCCTGTTGAAAAAGCACAGCAGAAACCACAATACTTGCACCTTATTACTACGGAGAGTATTTGTCTAGTTGTGTGGGTGAGGTGTGATCAACTATGGTTGGATAAATGTTAGGTCCTAAAAACTTTGAACAACCTAAAAATGATAGTTTCAGTAATAAGTAGCACAGGGTCTTTAGAAACAAATGATGGGACTATATAATACCTTCTGAATAAGAAGTGAAAATTTATCATCACATATGCAAGTAAGAACTATACGGAAACCAACAGAGAAGAAAATTAAATACACTTCTTAGTCGCCCTGCAGTAAAGCTGTTTTCAGGAGTCCTGGTGGTCCGGTGGTTAAGAACTTGGCTGCTAACCAAAAGATTGGCTGTCAGAGTCACCAGCCCCTCCTCGGAAAAGGGCAGTTCTATTCTGTCTTATAGGGCTGCTATGCGTCAGAACTGACTTGATGGCAACGGGTTTTTTTTTTTTTTTTTGGTTTAAATATACACACACACAGAGTACATATATGTGTATTGACATATATATGACCTTCCAATTATAAAACTATAAAATACATAAAAATAACTGTAGAATATATACAAAACAGAGAGTTGTGTAATAAACAATTATGCACCCGGCTTAAACAATCATCACTCACAGCCAATATTGTTTCGTCCATGATATACATGCATGTGTCAGGTCCATATTTGCTCATAAATCCATCTTTGCCCTTTTCTCCTTTTCCTTTGCAGACACTACTCCCTATATTAGCTGGAATGAAAAAAAAAAAATATGGAACATCATGGCAGAGTCTATGGAAATCAAAAATAAAATAAAAAAGATTTTACAAATGAGTCGATACCAATCCTGGTGAGAAATGGGCACATTTCTTGAAAAATACAATTGCTCTTGAAATGTTTAAATAGGAGAATAAGAAAGCTTTGTCTGTGTCTTAGAAATATTTTCCAGGGTTATTTTATTCTCCTATTTACACATATCAGGAAGGGAAAGCAGTCACCAATACCACTGGTTTTCAATACCATTGTTGAGCTCCTTCAGCACATTTGACTACTACAGAAAATCAAAGGTATAGGACTTAAAAACAACAAAAAATGTTTGCTGATGATATGGTTATCTACATAGAACACAAACAAAAAATTACTGACCAATTAATAGAAGTAATAAAAAGAGCATAAGTGAATCTAGCATTAATTTGCAAAGCCATTATATTTCTAAAGATAGAAACAATTACTATTTTTTAATAGGTCTTTAACAATAGCAATAGAAACACTATTAGGCACTTAGAGTAAATCTAAGAAAAATAGGCAAGATCTATCTGGAACTTATATAATTTCATAGAAATATGTTTTAAAAAATTTAATTTTATAGACCAACACGTGTTGTGTTTCTACTGAATATAAAAGTGTCAATACTGTAAAATTATTTCAGATATCCAGTTCAACTCTAATCAATATCCCACTTACTTGGAAAAAGAAAAAATATTTGGAAGGAAACTTGAATTTCTTTCTCAATGCTATGCATAAGGTCACTCTGTAACAGTCATGATGGCACATTTACTGAGAATTTGTGAACATTAATGAGGGTTTGTGATATCTGGAATTGCAGAAGGTATATGGCAAAGTTTTCAGAGACCGTACTTACCAGTAAATGGAATAAGACTAAGAAAAATGAATTTATAAAAACCAACAATTTGACTACAAAAGTTCAGGTATGAGCTTCATATGGACATATTTATTTGACCTCTGTAACTATCATAGAAAGAAAGTCACAATGCTATTGTAAAGAGCCTAAATTCAAGCCACTCAAGAGCAACAACCACAACAACAAGCTATTTAGAAGATGTTTGCATTAATAAAGAAAAATCACCAAGGTCTGATCAACTGGCCATCTGGATGACTTACTACAGGCTGACTTACATGCTTGCTCATATACTCTGTGAAGCCCAGGCAGAGGAGTTGCTGAGGCCACAGTGCAGCTTTGTGGCAGGAAACAGTCCCTTGGGCAGGATGCTCACTTCGAGCTGTGATATTGAAACTGGATGTGGTCAGAGGTGTTTACTGGACAGTTGCTCAGAAATGAAAGCACAAGGTGCATGACTATTGCCAAGTGAAACTTTTATAACCCTGGCTTTTCTGTTAGTGTATTTGAGCTGACAAGAGGCATGTTAAAAAAGACAAACTCTAATTCCAGATGGACAGTGAATTAAATAAAGGGGATTGGGAGAAATGGAGCTTACTCTTTGGATATACATGGACATATTGAGGCAGAAATGAAATTATGAGTAACTTTAAAGTAAAAACTACAAATATACTTGAAGAAATACTTAAGAACCTATTATGCTTTAAGCTGGGTATTAGCAGTGGGCCAATACATGGTGATAGGATGAACCAGGAGCCCTGGTGGCACAGGAGTTAAAAACTTGGCTGCTAACCAAAAGGTTGACAGTTCAAATCCATCAGCTGCTCCTTGGAAACCCTATGGGACAGTTCTACTCTGTCCTATAGGGTAGCTATAAGTTGGAATTAACTTGATGGTATGAGGTATAATTCTATATGAAAATAAGTCTACTGAGACTTCTTTCACAAAAAACTTTATTTTTATTATATTAACATAGTCCATAGTAGAATTATCTTTTTTTTTTTTTTAAATTGGAATGTATGTGATGTAATGGGACACAGAAGTTATTTTGCCCTGTGGTGTTATCTTAGAAACTATGAATACCAAAACCAAACCAAACCCAGTGGCGTCGAGTTGATTCATAGAAATTGTGAATAAGCAGCCACAAATAAATAACTGTTTTCAAAATTACTCTCAAGTGACTTACTTGCATGACTTATGGGTCAGGCTTCACATTTTATTTTATCGCCATTTCATCTTACATTTCCTGCTACAGTGATAATTCCCACATTCAGAAATAAAAGATTCCTTTATAACGTCTACATCTTCTATCTGTTTCATAATCATATACTTTTAGGTACGATTATAAATTCTTTGGATGGTGGGACACAACACAAAGACACTAAAATGGAAGAGAGAAAATGTTGTCACTTATCCAAATGAGAGAGGGTTACCACACAGGGCCACACAGGGGGGTGCACTCAAGGATAGGGTGCTAGCCAACTGGAATTTTAGAGGGCAGCTTATGTTGGCAAATGGGATGGGGTTAGTTAGATTTCCTGGGCTTCCTGGGTATTGGGTATTTTGGATAATTTCACTCATCCTGGGGGTTAGGTACCTGGGGGCTTCTGGTAGTTGAGTCTGCATATGCTGAAAACTTTGGTGGCATAGTGATTAACAGATCAGCAGCTAACCAAAAAGTCGCTGTTCAAATCCACCAGCCACTCATTGGAAACCCTGTGGGGCAGTTCTACTGTCTCCTACAGTGTCGCTATGAGTCAGAATTGACTTCACGGCAATGGGTTAGGCTGTTTTTTTTTTGGTTCATACTATCAACCAAGAGTGTTAGAGTCTGGTTAGGGAAGTAGTTGGGGTGTGGGCTTAACAGACTGCCAACAATGGGGAATTGAGAGTTTTTAGGCATAATCTCAAAACTGGGTCAAGACAATACTTATAAAATATTATATTACAGAATGCAAATGGATTTTGTGCTTACTTTACTGCCTTAAATATCAGAGAATCATAGAATTGCATAGATGTCAGATAATTTTAATATTATTTATCCCAAGTGCCTAAGGAAACAGACCCAGGGATAAGACAGCAATTTTTCAAAGGAAAGTGGCTCAATAGCTGACCAAGTGGGTGGAACCAAGGTCTCCCAGGTCCCAACTTCTTTTTCTTAAAGTTTTTCTATTATGCACCTAGTAGTAGGTGCTGTAGTTCTTATTGCCTTATTCTTTCTCCAATAGATGCATTCGTGTACAGAAGAGTAAAAAATCGTTTAAACTTGTTAACTCTAAGATTACTCTTTTGGAGAGCATAATAACCACTATAAGCATGCAATGCATCTCCAATGTTTTAATTGAGATGCCTTGAACCCTCCTTATACTGCATTAATCTTTTCTCTATTATTTCACATGGAGTTACCAGCATCAAAGCACACAATAAATAGACAATAGATAGATGATAGCTAGATAGACAGAGAGATAGGTAGATGTTGTGTTGTTGTTGTTAGGTGCTGACAAGTTGGTTCTGACTCACAGCAACCTTATGTACAAGAGAACAAAAACATTGCCCGGTCCTGTGCCATCATCACAATCTTTGTTATGCTTGAGCCCATTGTTGCAGCCACTGTGTCAATCCATCTCATTGAGAGTCTTCCTCTTTTTCACTGATCCTCTGCTTTACCAAGCATGATATCCTTTTCCAAGGACTGATCCCTCCTGATAACATGTCCAAAGTATATGAGATGAAATCTCACCATCTTTGCTTCCAAGGAGGCTTTTGGCTGTACTTCTTCCAAAACAGATTTGTTCATTCTTCTGGCAGTCCCTGCTATATTCAATATTCTTCACTAATACCATAATTCAAAGGTGTCAATTCTTCTTCAATCTTCCTTGTTCATTGTCCATCTTTCACATGCATATGAGGTGACTGAAAACACCATGGCTTGGATCAGAGGCACCTTAGTCCTTAAAGTGACTTCTTTGCAACACTTGAAAGAGGTCTTTTACGGCAGATTTTCCAAATGTGATGTGTCATTTGACTTCTTGACTGCTGCTTCCCCGGGCATTGATTTTGGAACCAAGTAAAATGAAATCCTTGACAACCTCAATATTTTCTCCATTTATTATGATGTTATTTATTGGTCTAAACTGGTAAAAAAAAAAAAACCAAAGCCGTTGCGGTCAAGTTGATTCCAACTCATAGCAACCCTATAGAACAGAGCAGAACTGCCCCATAGAGTTCTCAAAGGGCACCTGGTAGATTCAGACTGCCAACGTTTTTGTTAGCAGCCATAGTGCTTAACCACTAGCCACCAGGGGTCCAGTCGTGAGAATTTTTGTTTTCTTTACGTTGAGATGTAATCCATACTGACGGCTGTAGTCTTTGCTCTTCCTCATTGAAAATAGCTAATATTAGTCCATTAATGCCTGGGATATCGATGAGTTCCTTTTCATTTTTGACAATTTTCAATTTTCCTAGATTCATTCTTTGTACATTTCACTTTCCTATATTAATAGATTTTTGCAGCTGTTTCTTTTCGCTTTGAGTCATGCCACATCAGCAAATGAAGGTCCCAAAAGCTTGACTCCATCCACTTCATTAAGGTTGACTCTACTTTGAGGAGGTGATTCTTCCCCAGTCATATTTTGAGTGCCTTCCAACCGAGGGGCTCATCTTTCGACACTATATGAGACAACGTTCCACTGCTATTCATAAGATTTTCACTGGCTAATTTTTTTTCAGAAGTAGAGTGCCAGATACTTCTTCCTAATCTTAGTCAGGAAGCTACGGGTGACCCTGCTTGTATTTGAATACCAATGGCATAGTTTCCAGCATCACAGCAACATGGAAGCCACCATAATATGACAAACTGACAGATGCTTGGGGAGATGATAGATAGATAGATGATAGATAGATAGATAGATAGATGATAGATAGATACATGATGATAGATAGATAGATGATAGATAGATAGATGATAGATAGATAGATAGATGATAGATAGATGATAGATAGATAGATAGATAGATAGATAGATAGATAGATAGATAGATAGATAGATAGATAGATAGATAGATAGATAGATAAATGGTGTTGCTGATATTTTCAAAGACTGGTTTCTATTTACTGAACCTTCTATGTGGCAAGCACATCATTTAGTAATGGATATACAAAGTAGAAAAAACTGTAAAGCACAATCCCTGTCACTTCACAGTCTACTGAGGGAACAGACACAAGCATATAATGTTAAATGAATATGTAATTTTCAGTGGTAGATATAATCATTGGGTATTACAGAAGATGGAGCTTGGGTGGAGCAGTGGTTAAGAGCTCAGCTGCTAATCAAAACATCAGCAGTTCAAATCCACCAGCCACTCCTTGAAAACCCTATGAGGCAGTTCTACTCTGTCCTATAGGGTTGCTATGAGTCAGAATTAACTCTATGGCAACAGGCTTGTTTGTTTTGTTTTGTTTTTGGTATTACAGAAAATAATATGTATGATAACCCCAAAGGGCTGCCAATATCAATCATGAGAAAATAATATTATAAAAGCTTTTCTGGATTAGGTGAGTTTTACATTAAGTTTTTTAAAAGTATGTTAAACATAAAAGTAAATGTCAGTAAAACATACCAAGAACAGGAGACAGATATATCAAAGACATAAAAGAGACAATAGAATACAATAGATGAGGCTATTTGTAGTTCAGTATTTCATGTGGTGTAAAAGGTTAAGTGCTCAGCTACTAACCCAAAGATTGGTAGTTTGAATCTACTCAGTGTTGCCTCAGAATGAAAACTTTGTGGAGCACAGTTCTACTTTACAACACATGAGGTTAGCGTGAGTCAGAATCAACTGAATGGCAACTGGTTTGGTTTTTGGTAATTGCTGAGTTAAAGAGAAATAAAAAATAGTGATATGTTCTTGAAGTTAGCATTAATAATCATTATTACAACTAAAGTGTTCAAGTGGTCATTCCTAAACATGATTAAAAGCAGAAAACAAAATATTTCTTTGTTGCTAGATGTAGTTTAGATTATCAAAGTTTTATGTGCTAGTAACTTTTAGAGCAATGACATTTTTAGTCTCAGAGGAGTGATATCATCAAAAGAATTCAGGCCATCTAAAAAATTACTTTCAAAATATGTACAATATTTCTGTTTTTTAATACACTGAAAAGGTCAAGTCATCAATTTCAATATTTCTTCTCTCTTGACTTATTCACCTCATCCTGTCTCTTTAGCCTCATTGTTCTTCTTCATTTTTTTAATTTTATTGTGGTAATTTTTTTTTAATATATATAAAACAGAATTTGCCATTTTAACCATTTTGAATTTGTTTTTTAAAAAAATATTGTATTTTTGGTGAAAGTATATACAGCAAAACAGGTTCCCATTCAACAATTTCTGCACCTAATTTTCAGTGACACTGGTTACATTCTTCATGTGGTGCCAATATTCTCATTTTTTCCATTCTAGTTGCTATACTCACATTAACTTAGGTTTACTGCCCCCAAATTTCTCATCTGTGCGTTAGAGTAACTATTGTCCGTTTGGTCTCATATAGGTATTTTTTTTTTTAAAGAGTGCAGTACTCAAAGGTGATATTCTTTACTTTTTGAGCTAACCTACTATTTAAAAAAAAAAAAAAAACTATTTAGTTAAAAAGGACTTCAGGAATAGTTTCAGTTCAAGGTTTAAAGTCTCAGGGATTCCTCTAGTCTCAATGGGTCCAGTAAGTCTGGATTCTTGGAAAATTTGCAGTTCCATTCCACATTTTTCTCCTTCTCTCTCAGGATCCAAATATTGTGACTTTTATCAGAATGATTGGTAGTGGTAACCAGGCACAACCTGGTTCTTCTTGTCTCAAGGTAGAGGAGGACATAGTTCATGGAGAAAATTAGTTCTGTAGTCTTGTTCCTTATCTGATTCTTGGAGTTGCTTCTTTCTGTCTTGTTCCAGATAAATAGACACCAACAGTCATAATCTTAGATAGCTGCTCCCAAGCCTTGAGGACCCCAGACACTGTTCAACAAACTATGATGTAGAACATAAACTTTATGAACTATATTATGTCAATTGACTGAATTGTCTCAAGAGAGCCATTTTAACCATTTTTAAGGGTTTGGGGGAATTCAGTAGCATTAATTATATTCACAATGTTGTACAACTATCACCACTATTTATTTCCAAAACTTTTCATCACCCCAAACAGAAACTCTCTGCCCATTAAGCAATAATTCCCTATTCACCTTTCTCCTCTGCCCCGGCAACAGATTTATTCCACTTTTTCTCCTATTCAGATTTTCTTCTTTTTTGGTTTCCATCAATATAAAAAAAAAAATTAATAAACTGCTTTATACTTATATACTTACATTCTGTTGCTCTAATTTCTATAGAATGAATCTGAAATAAATCATTTCTCTGGCAAAATATCAATCACTCTTACCTGTTATTACATGTAGAAGAACAAAGAGCCTCTTTTTCTATTCCACCTACAATGGTACAAATTTTACCAATGTTATAGATATATTTCACCAGTATTTAATTACCATTCATTGGAAACTGGTGAGTTTGGTCAATTTTTCATTTTTAATTGATTGTTAGGATTATTGTGCTCTGAGGAATCTGTACATGGATCAAGAGGCAGTTGTTCAAACAGGACAAGGAGATGCTGCATGGTTTAAAGTCAGGAAAGACGTGTGTCAGTGTGGTATCTTTTCACCATACCTGTTCAATCTGTATGCTGAGCAAATAATCCAAGAAGGTAGACTATATGAAGAAGAATGGGGCGTCAGAATTGGAGGAAGACTCATTAACAACCTGTGTTATGCAGATGACACAACCTCACTTGCTGAAAGTGAAGAGGACTTGAAGCACTTAATGATGAAGATCAAAGACCACAGCCTTCAGTATGGATTACACCTCAACATAAAGAAAACAAAAACTCACAACTGGACCAATAAGCAATATCATGATAAACAGAGAAAAGATTGAGGTTGTCAAGGATTTCTTTTTACTTGGATACAAAATCAACACCCCTGGCAGCCAAAAAACAGCAGCAGCAGTCAAGAAATCAGATGATGTATTACATTGGGCATATCGGCTCCAAAAGACTTCTTTAAAGTGTTGAAATGTAAAGATGTCACCTTGAGGACTAAGGTGTGCCTGACCCATGCCATGGTATTTTCATTCGCATCATATGCATGTGAAAGCTGGACAATGAATAATAAAGACTGAAGAATTGATACCTTTGAATTGTGGTGTTGGTGAAGAGTATTGAATATACCATGGCCTGACAAAAGAACAAACGAATCTGACTCGGAAGAAGTATAACCAGAATTTTCCTTAGAAGCAAGGATGGCAAGACTACGTCTCACATACTTTGGACATGTTATGAGGAAGGATCAGTACTCAGAGAAGGACATCATGCTTGGTAAAGTAAAAAAAAAGAGGAAGGCCCTCAACAAGCTAGATTAACACAGAGGCTGCAAAAATGGCCTCAAGCATAGCAACGATTGTGAGAATGGTACAGTGTTCTGTTATGTGTAGGGTCACTATGAGTTGGAAGTGTCTTGACCACATCTAATAACAATAACAAATTTGGATATCAACCTGTATGAATTCATATACTTGGGACATTATTTATATTGAATTATTTAGACTCCTTAATGAGTTTTAGTTTTTTTTTATTAAACATATTAATTCTTTTTAATATGACTTTTATATGTTTTTCATTATTATTTTTTACTTTAAATATTTTTTACATAGTTGTTATTGTCGCACCCCACCATATGAGTGACAAGAGTGGCTCTGAGGGGCACAGGTCAGATCCCCAAAAAAAGAGGCAGAAAAAGCCAGGCTGATCAGATCCAGTTTTTATTAGGGAGCTTGAAGACAGAGGTCAGTGCCAAAATTTCCATGATAGACAGCAACTCACCGAGTCACCCGGAAAGAGGTCCATGTACCATAGTAATGGGTGGGTGTTTGCATACTTGGTGCTTATGTGCAAGGATACTTGTAGGGAAGCCAGGAAAAAATATGTCTAATCTACAATGGGTGGGGTTGTTTTTGTACTAGTTTAATGGGTTCCGATTGATGTTACCATGAAGTCAGTTGTTTGGTGTGATTTTTCCTGGCCTAGATCATTGTCCATTAAAGTATTTTGGCTCTCTTCCAGGGTCTTTTGCAGGCAACATACAACTTGTGTTGTTCAGAATCTGTTTGTTGTGTAGTTAAATATTTCCAGGATTTCACTTCTTGATTTGGGGGTTTATTGGGCTTGGCTACAAAGTTTACTTTTATACTAAGTTGATGCAAATGTTCAGTATCATCTTTAAATTGCCTTATTTATATAGTTTTCACCTAAGTAATAATGTGATAAACACTCATGTACCCACTGTCAAGCTTAAGAAACATAATATAAATACATATTTAAGTCCCTGTGTGTTTCTTTTTGATTTCATTTTCTCCTTTTACCTTAGGCACTCTTTTACTGTCTATATATTTATATCTAATATATATGGCAATGCTTTGCATATATTTTTAAATTCATATAAATGAGGTACTACCTATATTTCTGCAATTATTTTAAATTGGTTCAAAAATGTGTTTGTAAGATTCATAAATATTTATGTACTCAATATTCATTTTCCTTGCAAAAATAGTCTATTCTATGAATATAGCACAGTATTTTACCCCCTTCTTTTTTAAGGTCATGAAGTTCTTTTCTTTTACTTTTTTACTATAGCCCCCAAATTTTGGTTTGACTGTTCTTCAATGCCTCTTCTTAATCATGGTGGTTTCTCTAGAGTATGCACTTAGAAATCCAATTATAGGGTCACTTTTTTTATGAGTCAGAATCAACTGTATGGCAAAGGGTTTGGTTTGGGTTGAGTTGGGGTAAAGAAAGCAAACAGCTCACAGAAAAACTAACAAAGACGAGAAAACAAATTTGGGGAACAAAATGATAAACTCAATAAGGAAATTGAAAACATAAAAAAGGAATTACTGGAACTGGATAATAAATTAACTGATGGGAAAAGGCAAGAAAAACACTCAACAACAGAGTCAAACAGACAGAAGATAAAATAAGTGAACAAAAAGACAAAGTAACTGAGCTTACCAAGTCTCAAGAAAAATAAGAGAGAAGGACAAAGAAAAGTGAACAAAATCGAATGAAAATATGGGATTCAATTAAGAAATCCAACATTAGAATTATCGGAAATCCAGGTCATGAGAATAATAAAGTAATAGGAAGACTTTTCCAAGGGGTAATGATAGAGAATTTCCTAGACCTGCACAGAGAACCAAGCCTGCAAATGTAGGAAGCAAGCTACATGAACTCCAATTAGAAGAAACACACACAAAAAATCAACCCCACACCACATTCTAACAATATTTCTCAAAACCAAAGACAAGGAAAGAATTTTAAAAGCAGCAAGAGAAAAACACAATATAAATTACCAATGTTCCTTCATAAAAATCAGTGTGGATTTCTTCCTAGAAACTCTAGAGGCCACAATGGAGTGATATATATAAATTATTAAGTGAAAACAATTGCAGACCAATAATTCTTTACCTAGCAAAGTCGTCATTCAAAAAAGAAGGGGAAATCAAGACATTTCCAAATAAGTAGAAGCTTTGGGGATTTGTCACTAACAGATCAGCTCTGCAAAGTATTACTCAGAATAATTCTCCAAGTGGAAAGGCAAGAACATTAAACACATACTCAAATCCATACAGGAGTAAAAATAACAATAATGATAAAAGAGAAAGATCTAAAAAACAAACAAAAAAAACATAAAAAGCTGCAACACCATAGGGAATTATAAGGACCTAGTTTTTTTTTTTTATTTAGTACATGATATTTTCAGGAAATAAGCTCAGTAATTTAATCCTGCAAGCACTACAACATCAAGTTAGCAAGAAATAAGTGGAAAGCAAATCTGTTGGATATAGGACATACAATGAAGTTAATGGAGGCTTACCAACAGAAATGAGGAAGGGAGGAGCAAATCAGGAAGAGATTTAATATATTAATGTTGTATGTCATCTGTTGTTCATATGTTAAATGTTGTCACAATTGCAAGTTGTGTAATGTAATATGTGTGTTAATCACTAAGAAATCACTTAGAAAAAAAATACACAGAAGAAAAGAAGGAAGAAATCAAAAAGCCTCTCCACAAGACAGCACACAAACATAAATAATAACAGAATAATGAGAATAAAAAGACAAAGAGGATACAAAACACCCAAAAACGAATAACAAAATGAAGAATGTAGACACTTTTTTTTTCAGTAATAAACTTAAATGTAAATGGTCTAAACTCCCCACACAAAAGGCAGAGTGGCAGAATGGATAAAAAACAAACAAACAAAAAAAACATGATCTATCATTTTGCTGTCTACAAGAAGCACATCTTAGACATAAGAACACAAACAACCTAAAAACAAAAAAGATAGAAAAAAATATTCTACGCACCACTAAAAAAAAGAGCAGGGGTGTCCATACTGATATCAGATAAAACAGACTTTAAATCAAAATCTATTACAAGAGATAAAGAAGGTCACTACATAATAATAAAAGGGTCAATTCAGTAACAAGACATAACAATTATAAATGTATATGCACCTCACAGCACCACCCCAAAATAAAAAAAAAAAAAACTAACTAATATGAAAGAAGAAATAGACAACTCCAAAATAATAGCTGGGGACTTCAACATACTATTTTCAATTTTAGACAGAAGAACTAAAAAGAAGATCACTAAGGACATTGAGAACTTAAATAAAGTGATAAGCCAATTGGACCTAACGGACATATACTGAACACTCCACCCAGCGTCAGAACAATATGTATTTTTCTCCAGCACGCATGGATCTTCCCCAGAATAGACCATATGCTAGGACACAAAAAATTTAAAAAGGTTGAAATCATACATACCATCTTCTGGAGTGATAATGGTATGAAGTAGAAATAGCCAAGAGGAAAAATAAAGAAAAAAACAAATAAATACATGAAAACTAAATAACACAGTAGTAAAAAAACTATTGGGTCATAGAAGGAATCAGAAGGTAATTTAAAAAATTCTTAGAACCAAATGAAAATAGAAACAAAACATATCAAAACTTTTGAGACAACAAAAGCAATCCTCATAGCAATAAATGCCTATATTAAAAAAGAAGGAAGATTCAAAATTGATAACTTAAACCAACAACTTGAATGAACAGGAAAGGAAGAGCAAAAGAAGTGCGCCAGAAAAAGGAAATAATAAAGATCAGAGCAGAAATGAATGGAATAAAAAATAGAAAAAGTGTCAACAAAACCTGAACTTGGTTCTTTGGAAGATCAATAAAATAGGCAAAGCATCAGTTAGTGTGACAAAAGGAAAAAAATGGGAAGAAACAAATAACCAAAATAAGAAATGATAAAATGAACAAATTCCTAGAAACACACTACTTACCTGAACTAACACAAATGGAAGTAGAAATTCTAAACAGACCCATTATAAAAGAAGAAATTGAAGATGTCATCAAAAAACTGGTCCAGATTTCTACCCTGGGAAATTCTACCAAGCATTCAGGGAAGAATTGGTACCAGTTCTACTTAAAATCTTCAAAAACAAAGAAGAAGAAGGAACACTCCCTAATTCTTTCTATGAAGCCAGCATAACCCTGACACCTAAAACAGCAAAATATCAGAAAAAAGGAAAATCACAAACCAATACCCCTCATAAACATACATGCAGAAAATTTCGACAAAATTCTAGCCAGCGCAACTCAGCAACATACCAAAAAAATTCTACACCATGATCAAGTGTGATTCATACCAGGACTACAAGGGTAGCTCAACTTTAGAATTTCAATCAATGCAATCCACCACATAAATAAAACAAAGGAAAAGGACCATATGATCATATCGATTGATCCAGAAAGGTACTTGATAAAATTGAACACCTTTTCTTGACAAAACCCTCAGCAAAATAGGAACATAAGGGAAATTTCTCAACATAATCAAGGGCATACATGCAAAATTAACAACCAACATTATACTCAGTGAAGAAAGACTGAGAACCTTCCCTTTGAGAACAGGAACGAGGCATGTTGTACTGGAAGTCTTAGCCAGACCAATACAGCAAGAAAGGGAAATAAAAGGTATCGAAATTAGAAAGAAAGAAGTAAAACTATCCCTATTGGCACAAGACGTGATCCTATACATTAGCTGTTGCTGTTAGGTGCTGTCGAACTTGTTCCAACTCCCAGCAACAGAACGAAACAGAATGAAATACTGCCTGGTCCTGTGCCATCCTCTCAATTGTTGCTATATTTGAGCCCATTATCTCAGCAACTGTGTAAATCCACCGACTTGAGGGTCTTCCTCTTTTTTGATAACCCTCTATTTTACCGAGCATGATGTCCTTCTCCAGGGACAGGTCCCCCCTGAAAATGTGTCCAAAGCACACGAGATGAAGTCTCACATGCATGTGACACAATTGAAAAATGCTATGGTTTGGGTCAGGGGCATCTTAGTCCTCAAAGTGACATCTTTGCTTTTTAACACTTTAAAGAGGTCTTTTGCAGCAAATTTGCCCAATTTAATACATCGTTTGATTTCTTGACTGCTGCTTACATGAGCATTGATTGTGGATCCAAATAAAATGAAATCTTTGACAACTTCAATCTTTTATCTGTTTATTGTGATGTTGGTTATTGGTCCAGTTGTGAGGATTTTTGTTTTCTTTATGTGGAGCTGTAATCCACACTGAAGGCTGCAGTCTTTTACCTTCATCAGTAAGTGCTTCATGTTCTCTTCACTTTCAGCAACCAAGTTGTGTCATCTACATATCGCAGGTTGTTAATGAGACTTCCTCCAAACCTGATACTGCATTCATCTTCATATAGTCCAGCTTCTCAGACTATTTGTTCAGCATGCAGATTGAATAAGTATGGTAAAAAGATACACTAAAGATTAGAAGACCTAACTATTCCACAAGAAAACTGCTGGAACGAATAGAATTCAGCAGTAGTGTTCCAGGGCATAAGATCAAGACAAAAAAATTAGTTGAGTTCCTTTACACTAACAAGGAGTATTTCAAAAAAGAAATGAAAGAAACAATATCATTTACGATAGCCCCCCAAATGATAAAATAGCTGGGAATTAACCTAGCCAAGTATATAAAAGACTTATGCAACAAAAACTATAAAACACAGCTACAGGAGACTAACAGAGGCCTACATAAATGGAAAGAAATTGCATGCTCGTGGACTGGAAGCCTTAATATAGTGAAAATGTCAATTCTGCCTAAAGCTATCAACAGACACAATGCAATCCCGACACAAATTCCAACAACATTTTTACTGAAATGAAAAAACTAACGACCAAATTCATATGAAATTCATCTATAGTCACGTAGACCAGTGGAATAGAATTGAGAATTCAGAAATAAATCCAGCCATATATGGCAACTGATTTTCAACAAAGGGTCAAATTTCATTCAATGGGGCAGAAATAGCCTCTTTAATAAATTAAAAACAAACAAACAAATCCATGGCCTATCAAGTAGATCCCTACTCACAGTGACCCTATTGGACAGAGTGGAACTGCCCCATAGGGTTTCCAAGGAGTGGCTGGTGGATTCGAACTGCTGACCTTTTGGTTAACAGCTAAGCTCTTAATCACTGCACCACCAAGGCTCATATACATACACGCAGTGAACCCAGCGCCGTCGAGTCGATTCTGACTCATAGCGACCCTATAGGACAGAGTAGAACTGCCCCACAGAGTTTCCAAGGATTCAAACTGCCGACCCTTCAGTTAGCAGCCGTAGCACTCAACCACTATGCCACCAGGGTTATATATATATATTGACAGATATATTTTCATATATATGAAAATGATATTCATGGAGTTATCCTTTGTAATAATGCATTAATGTTGATAATATAGAATTTAATAATAATATAAAAATATAAAAGCATATTTAATTCTTAAATCGTTTATATAGCACTGGGTATAGTTACATAACAAAATCTGAGTACTTATTGTACAATTTGTCTATGAATACTTAAGTAATTTTAGTTTTGTAATTGTTCATATATTGCTTTTTCTCAAGTTGTAAAATACAGGAGTTCTCAAAAATCTTACAGTTTGGAGAGGAGAAAGTCGAACTGCCACTAAATCCAATCCACGTTAAAACGCTGAAAGACCCTATGAAATTCTAGGAGAAAACAATTTTATGAGAAATTAAATATAAGTTATTATAATAATTAAATATTTTGCTGTAACAAATAAATTCTTTCTTACTGTACAGGGTCCCTCAATTTGTTCACATAGTGAGTGCTATACACTGGACATGTTATAGACATTGATTAGTGTGACTGAGTAAAGGGGTCAGGTTGACAAAAAGAAAAATTTCAGGGCTCTGGAAATTAATCAAAGAGAAATAATAATTGGAAGAAGATTTATTCTTAGAAAGCTGTTAGAGACTGAAGTTAGAATTTTACACATCTACAGTCTTCTTGGAAACCCTGGTGGTGTAGTGGTTAAGTGCTAGGGCTGCTAACCAAAAGTTTGCCAGTCAAATCCACCAGGTGGTCCTTGGAAACTCTGTGAGGCAGTTCTACTCTGTCCTATAGGGTTGCTATGAGTTGGAATCAACTTGAAGGCAACTGGTTTGTTTTTTTGGTTGGTGGTCTTCTTGCCCAGGCTGCTCCCATCCCCTTCCCCACCCTAGCTCAGTGAGAATCACTGCAGATTTTACAGTACGAGGCAGGCTTCAAAAGTCAGCAGTGTTACTGCCAGAGGGGGCAGATATGACTGGAGGTGAGAAACAGGGATACAAGCTTAGTTTTTCCAGCTTGAAATACTGAAATCAGTGGGAAAAGAATGAGTAAAACCCACAATTTTTCTAGCCTGAGGTTGTGGTCTCTGTGGGGGGTGGGGGGTGGGGGGAGCAAAGTACCAGCCATAGGATCAAGGAACACGTTCAGACACTTGGGTACAAAGAAACTAGGAAACTATTAAAAATTTTACAAATTTGGACATGCACATACACCTACGAAACTGAAATTTAATTGCTATATAATATAATATATATTATTGTGTTTTAGGTGAAATTTTATAGCACAAATAAGTTTCTCATTCAAAAATTTATACACAAATTGTTTTGTGACATTGATTGCAATCCCTGCACTGTGTCAGCACTCTCCCCTTTCTCTTTCCAACCCAGATTCTCAATGTCCATTTGTCCAGGTTTTCTGTCCCTTCTTGCCCTCTAGTCTTTGCTTTTGGGCAAGTATTGCCATTTGGTCTTGTTACTTGATTGAACTAAGAAGCACTTTCCTCACAAGTGTTATTGTTTGTTTTATAGGCCTATCTAATCTTTGGCTGAAAGGTGGGCTTTGGGGGTGGTTTCTGTTCTGAGTTAGCAGGGTGTCCTGGGGCCATAGTTTTGGGAGTTTCTCCAGTTTCTGTCAGACCAGTAAGGCTGGTCTTTTTTTGTGAATTTGAATTTTGTTCTGCATTTTTCTACTGCTCTGTCTGTAACCCTCTACTGTGATCCCTATCAGAGCTGTCGGTGGTGGTAGCTGGGCACCATCTAGTTCTTACAGGCTCAGGATGGTGGAGGCTGTGATTTGGTTAGCAACAGAGTGTTCAACACTGCACCACCAGGGCCGTCTACCCAAAGACCATGTATTTGTAAATACACAGGTCTATTCACTCTCCAGGAGCCCTGGTGGTATAGTGGTTAAGTGCTCAGCTTCTAAACAAAACCTCTGCAGATAGAGCCCGCCAGCCCATTCTGTCGGAGAAAGATGTGGCAGTCTGCTTCCATAAAGGCTGAGAGCCTTGGAGACCATAGAAGGCAGCTCTAGTGTCACTATGAGTCAGGATTGACTGCTGGCAAAGGGTTTTGTTCACTTTCTGGCCAATCTACACAATTATAGGTTTAATTTTTTTAATGTATGACAAATAACAAAGTTTATTTTAGAAGAAAAGTTTTTACAGTTTTGTTTTTCATGAAAAGCAAGTACTCAAAATAAGCAAATGTGCATTAATAGCCTAATCATATAAATATTGTAAAATCAAACAAAGGAATATTCAGCAGCCTTTAAAATAAACTACGACTATATACTAAAATATACACAAATACTGCAAACATAATATTGACTAAAATAAACTTTTTTACCTGTATTTTATTTTTTCTGCTGTATTTTTAAAAAAATTTCATTGTGCCTTAAGTGAAAGTTTACAAATCAAGGAGTCTCTCATACAAAAGTTTATTTGCTGTACACTCCTAATTGCTCTCCCTGTAATGAAATATCACACTCCTTTCTATTTTCGTGTCCATTTGGCCAGCTACTGACCCCCTCTGCCCTCTCATCTCCCCTCCAGACAGGAGATGAATATTAACTAAAATAAACTATTAATAAAATGTTTGAGTAATTTAAAAATCTTACCATGTCTTCTTCATTATCTATGTGAAGCAGATTAGATTTCTTAGAAACACAGGCCATCGGACTCTCATTCCATGATTTTCTTTCAATACTAATGTAATAACGATTGTTGGAATACATAAACCAGGCCTTTGGACAATGACCACAGTAATTCCCTAAGAAAGATTAGGAGTTACTATCCAGAAATGATTTGAATTAAAAAAATGAAAATTAACTGACATATTTGAATAGGTACAAACAAATATATATACAACCAAGATACACACCTTCACAAACTGGTACATGTAAAACAAAACACACTGTGTCATAGATAGATAGACAGACAGACAGACAGATAGATGATAGATGGATAGATAGACAGATAGATTAGATAGATAAATAGATAGATGATAGATAGATAGATGATAGATAGATAGATAGATAGGTGATAGATGATAGATAGATAGATAGATAGATAGATAGATGGATGGATGGATGGATGGATGGATGGATAGATAGATAGATAGATAGATAGATAGATGATAGATAGATGATAGATGATAGAAGATAGATAGATAGATAGATAGATAGATAGATAGATAGATAGATAGATAGATAGATAGATGATAGATAGATAGATGATAGATAGATAGATAGATAGATAGATAGATAGATAGATAGATAGATAGATAGATAGATAGATAGGCAGGTAGGTAGGCAGGTAGGTAGGCAGGTAGGTAGGTAGATGATAGGTAGATAGGTAGGTAGATGATAGATGATGATAGATAGATAGGTGATAGATAGATGGTAGACAGGTAGATAGGTAGATAGATAATAGATAGGTAGATAGATAGTTGATAGATAGATGATAGGTAGATAGATAGAAGATAGATAGATTAGATAGACGATAGATAGATATAGAAACTATACTGCCTACATCATCCTGTTATTTATATTTTTTACAAATTGACAATAATCTTTTCTCATTTAGTCCAAATATAAACATTGAGTTCAAATACATACATTAAAATGAAAGTTCTATCCCTTAATCTTATGAAATATTTAGAAGCCCTTACAAATCCTTGAAATGAAAAGTTTCTTGTTATCTTTTAAAAACTAACAAGGAGTAATAACTACAACTATCATGGTTAGTACACCGGCCATCAGGACAAGGCAGATGATACCCAGAATCCCAGCAATGAGCTTCCCTGGAGGTGAAGAAAAAACTGCAGGAAGAAACAGAAATACTAAGAAAGGGAAGTTGGAGAGAATTGTTTGGAAGATTTACATACGAGAGAAACCATGTGCGCAGAAAATTATATGCGTAAATACTGGAACTGAACCCACTTCCACCTTTGTAATCTTTCTCTATATCTCTGTATTTTAAGTAAACATAATGCTCCATGAATTGTTGGTCAAAAACTACAGATTTCATCAAGGCCTGAATAAAACTAGTCTTCAGAGTCCGTATTAGAATACCTTACACCCAATTTGAGTTCTGATCCTGAAAAATGAAAATATGTGAGCGTATTCCCTAAACGGAAACCCTGGTGGTGTAGCAGTTAACCCCTGTGCCACCAGCGTTCCAGTACAACAATTAGGGGGTTGGAAAGTTACCATATATATTAATTCGTTGTTCTAAGTTACTTTGATTTAGTGATACATTTATTTACTTAAGGGAGATGAAGTATTATCAGACAGCCTTTTTCTTGTCAATGAATGGGTGGAGAGTTCTGAGAAATCACTAAGAATTTAAGAAAAACTTTTACATATTGGAACATGTTACCTGACACACTAAATTTATGCACAAACTGAAAATACTGGAAGCACCACAAAAAAGCAAACACGTTTTTTAAAAAAACTTTTCTTTTATAGAAGTAATTGTCAATTATTTAATGGTTAGAACATGAACTATAACCTGATAAATGAAAATGTAAACCATTTATGTAAGAACACCATTGATTCAAAATTCCAGAAAGATCCCATGGTTGTCAAGGCCAATGAGAGTCACTTTAGTATTGGGTAATTATAATAATTCAGTTCATGTAATTTAATTCAGGCAATGGCCTCCAGAGTAAGTGAAATCTAATATTAAATTTCAGCTTTTAAACCTACAATGTTTGATCTTTAAAAATTTCCCTAGTTTTTAAATAAAATAGGAATGATAATATATAAAAATAATGTATGTAATACACTTAACACTCAACTTGGGCACTTATAAGCTGTCAATAAATGTTAGCCTTTTTTATTATTATTTTAGTCACAAAGGCCATGTTAGTATTTCTGATCCATTTCAGTTAGAAATTATAATATAAATCATTAGACAGGATTCTTTTATATCAGTGTGGTTCATTTTTAAAAATGTTTTGTCATTTATTATTAAGTTCAGGTTAGCATTGTATGAAAGCTACCTCATCCTGGTTTTTCTTAAAAATAAAACTTGATGAATTTAAACTAAGTATATGAGGAATTACATCTGACCTTGCGTCATTCAATAAGTTTCTTTTTAAAAATACAGTTCTAAAGACCAGGCTCGATATAAAATAATATATTATTCTGCAAAGACACAAATTGGACCAATTAAAAAATTCAAATTAATAGTTCATTATCATGATGCTTATGGAGTTTCACTTTAAACAATATTAACAAACGCAAATATGTGCGTGAATGTGTGTGTGTGCACTGGAGTAATTCTCCGCAGATAGTAATTTGAATAACTTAAGAAATCTTCAAACATTTTTGACGTTTGCTCTTTACCTTGAGTTATTCAAATGAAGACTCCGTTATTCTTTGATTCTACTGTATATTAATAGAACCTCAGCATATCAGGCACAGCAATCATAACCTCCCACCAGATGAGCTGGGCTAGAAGACAGACAGGAGAGCAGTGGCGCATACCTTCGGTCGGTCAGAAAGCCATGCTGCCTTTAGGGGGGATGCCTGGTCAACGTCCTAGAGGCCTGCTATAGCCAGATAATAGAAGGAGAAATCTGAAGACATTAATCCAGTACAAGAACAAACAATATCTATGCCCTTCACAGGCTGTCCTGTGGGGGCTCAGAGTGAGGTAGAGTGGAAAAAGTAGGTGGCTCATCTAGGTGTTATTTAATGTTTGAACAGGAAATCCTCACACTTGCGCTATTTTGAAGTCAGTTTATCTCATCACCCACCTCCCGAACATAGATGTTGAGCTCCTATTGAAAGGACAATGTAGACCTTTAAATATGTCAGATAGATTGTCCCTTTTAAAGTGCTTTTGAGAAATTGTTCTTACATTCTATAAGATTTGGGTGGATAATTGGCTTGCCAAGCTTCCAGTTAAATGTTCCCATCTTGTCATAAACTATTAAATCTTAGACCATGTTACCACCTTAGATTTTGAAATTCTATTTTTAGAGTAGCTTGCAAAATCTTGGTGTTACATTTGTCTTTCTACATTTCCTTATTACACCACTTCCATTATGATGGAAAAATGCTAAAAATCATAGCACCGTTATCAACAGGTATTTAATCATGTTTGTTGAATGTTATTCTGAGAGATTATTACATTTTCAAACTTCTTGTATGTAGCTGACACAAATGTCACTATTTCCAAACTTATCTACTTGAGTTTTTTAAATGTTTGCATTCAGCCTTATTTTTTAATATATTATGGAATCGTCAAATGTCCCCTGACAAAAACAAATACCTCTTGGGATGATAAAACATTAAGCATTATTGAATTATATATCATGCCAGAGATTAAAATATTAAATAACTACTCACTGTAATATGTATTATATTATACATTATATTATTCTTTCTCTAATCATGACTAATATTTCATATTTTAACAGGAATATTTCGTTGAAGGTGACAGAAACCAAAGTCAAACTACTTAGGGAGAGAAAAAGTAATTTTTAAAAATCTTATCTAAACGAGGAGATGGAAGGACACAGTGGCTGCAACAGAGGGCTCAAGCACACATCGATTGTGAGGATGGCACAGGATTCGGCAGTATTTTGTTCTGTTGTAAGTAGGGTTGCTACATGTCAGAACCTACTTGATGGTACCTAACAACAACAGCGACAAAATCTGAACAAAAAATGGGGAGTGTAGGAAGAGGAGACTTTAAAATCGCAAGTTGAAATGACACATTAGCATCAGAAGAAACAACTTTTAAAATTAAAATGATCTAGTTGGAACCATCTTGCATCAAAAAAGTTAAGTTTTTCAGCTAGCAATCCTAAGGAAATTCACCTCCGCTCAACCTGTAAACGATTCAGTTAAAATTCAAATCCAAATTAGGCTATGTTAAATCTAGAAAAATGCGATTTAAATCTATATTTATCTCTCTGGAACCTGGACTAATATTTGATCCTTCAGTATCGATGGCTATTATTTCCGGTGTGTGTGTATTTCTATTAATTGTCCTTTATTATATTTTCATAAACTGAATAATCACATGTATACTTGTGTGTATTTCTACTTATTAGAAATAAATTTATTTTCATTTGTTATGGTTTATTATATTTTTAAACACAAATTAATAATCTCTTTATTGCCCTTATTGTATAATTAATATGATATTATTCTCCAACAATGCCAAATAATGTAAAGTTCACAAATGTTCTCCTTTTAAGTTGAAGGCATACAGGTATACTGTTCTCACAGACATTCAATTTTGGTGTCTTCAGTTAAATAGTGGTATACATCATGGCCTTCCTTTTTTTTCAATATTTTTATTGTGCTTTAAGTGAAACTTTACAATTCAAGTCAGTTTCTCATACAAAAACTTATACACACATTGTTATGTGACCCTAGTTGCTCCCATACTGTGACTCCACACTCCTCCTCTCCACCCTGTGTATCCCATGTCCGTTCAATTAGCTCCTGTTCCCCTCTGCCTTCTCACCTTGCCTCCACATAGGAGCTGCCTCATGGCCTTTCTTATAAGTTATAATATCGGCTGATTTTTGTGGCATTTATACCTAATGAAATCTATGCTTGCACAATAGGAAGACACAACAGAAATTACTCATAATGATGGTAGTAGTCAAAATTTTTTTTGATATAATATATATGTGTAATGTTGACTGTGACTAATTCTAATAATGGCAGAACTCAGTATCCTATGAGACATGGCAAAATTATAATTTAATATCAAATGAAAATGTCCTTTCATTACGATGGCTAAACTATGTCATTTTCAAGGAAGTAAAAAAGGTGAAAATTACCAACTGATTCTCACTAAGGGATTTAAAAAAGGTGAGAATTAGTTATCAATTGATTCTCACTGAAGGATTTATTAAAGATTTTTCAAGAAAATGAAAACTGTAACTCGGACTAAAGCATGGATTTTCAAAAAGCAAATAAGAGAGGTGGGGCCAAGATGGCAGACTAAGTGGATGTTACCGCGGATCCCTCTTGCAACAAAGACTCAGAAAAACAAGTCAATTGATCACATACATAACAGTCTACAAACCCTGGACAACAAACACAGATTTAGAGATGGAGAACGAACAAATACGGGGAGGCAGCGATTGTTTTCAGAGCCTGGAGCCAGCGTACCAGTCAGGTGACCTTCAGCACCCGATTTGGGGCAGAGCCCAGGGGGACAGACGGCACAAACAAGGGGCCCAGCCCTGGCCCCCGAACTCATTCTGGGAGGGGGCCCAGCTGGTTCGCGTGGGCGTCGTGGCGACGCGGCTGGTGGGAGAAGTCCCTGGTAGACAGTGACGGGTCTTGGAGCGGGGAGAGCGGCGTTCCAGCTGGGGAACCGTCCCACTGGAATTTTGACTGGGCACAAGCATGGCATAGGTGCGGAGAGCTGCTCCACCGCCCTGAACTAGCCCTGGGGGGGGCCCAGCCAGTTCGCGCGGGTGGCTTGGTGACGCGGCTGGTGGGGGAGGTCCGTGGGGGGCAGTGACGGGTCTTGGAGCGGGGAGAGCAGCGTTCCAGCTGGGGAACCGTCCCACCGGGATTTTGGCAGCGCACGGGCACAGCAAAAGCGCGGGGAGCAGCTCCAACCCTCTGAACTGACCCCGGGGGGGCCCATCCGGTTCATACGGGCGGCGTGGTGATGCAGCCGGTGGGAGAAGTCCCCGGGAGACAGTGACGGGTCTTGGAGCGGGGAAAGCAGCGTACCAGCAGGGGAACCGTCCCACCGGAATTTTGACTGGGCACAAGCATGGCATAGGCGCGGAGAGCTGCTCCACCCCCCTGAACTAGCCCCGGGGGGGGCCCAGCTGGTTCCCGTGGGCGGCGTGGCGACGCGGCCGGTAGGGGAGGTCCCCCAGGGGCAGCGACTGATCTTGGAGCGAGGAGAGCAGAATCCCAGCCGGGACGCACGGTCGCGGCACAGGCGCGGGGAGCTGCTCCGCTAGCCTGAGCTGACCCTGGGGGGGACCCAGCCAGTTCGCGGGGGCAGCGCGGCGACGGGGCTGGCGGGACAGGGAGTCCCCGGGAGGCAGCGACTGATTTTGGAGTCGGGAGTGCACCGTCCCAGTAGGGCAACCTTGACGTTGGGCGTGGGGCTGGCAGCAGGGAATCTGATCGTGACTCCAGTGGGCCAGACCCCCCGGAAGCAATCTCCACACAGCCAGCACACATAGGTGATGCGCCCCTCGGAAATCTCAGATGTAATAGTCATTCCAAGCAAGACAAGCAATTCTGGCTATATTCTGAGGTGCTACTCTCCTATCTCTCTGATCCCTCCCCCACCCTCCCCAGGCAGCTTCATTAACATCCGAATAGCCTGAGCCAGAGGGAGAACTCTGATAGGGATCTGACTGCATTTTTTTTTAGCGGATTTTCTGGAAAAACTAGTTTCCCAGTGATGGCTCGGAGACAGCAGTCCATATCAAACCACATAAAGAAGCAGACCATGACAGCTTCTCCAACCACCCAAACAAAAGAATCAAAATCTTTCCCAAATGAAGATACAATCCTGGAATTATCAGATACAGAATATAAAAAACTAATTTACAGAATGCTTCAGAAACGAAATAAGGCAAACTGCAGAAAAAGCCAAGGAACACACCGATAAAACTGTTGAAGAACTCAAAAAGATTATTCAAGAACATAGTGGAAAAATTAATAAGTTGCAAGAATCCATAGAGAGACAGCATTCAGAAATCCAAAAGATTAACAATAAAATTACAGAATTAGACCATGCACTAGGAAGTCAGAGGAGCAGACTCGAGCAATTAGAATGCAGAGTGGGAAATCTGGAGGATCAGGGAATTAACACCAACATAGCTGAAAAAAAATCAGATAAAAGAATTAAAAAAAATGAAGAAACCCTGAGAATCATGTGGGACTCTATCAAGAAGGATAACTTGCGTGTGATTGGAGTCCCAGAACAGGGAGGGGGGACAGAAAACACAGAGAAAATAGTTGAAGAACTCCTGACACAAAACGTCCCTCACATCATGAAAGACAAAAGGATATCTATCCAAGATGCTCATCGAACCCCATTTAAGATTGATCCAAAAAGAAAAACACCAAGACATATTATCATCAAACTCACCAAAACCAAAGATAAACAGAAAATTTTAAAAGCAGCCAGGGAGAAAAGAAAGGTTTCCTTCAAGGGAGAATCAATAAGAATAAGTTCAGACTATTCAGCAGAAACCATGCAGGCAAGAAGGGAATGGGACGATGTATACAGAGCACTGAAGGAGAAAAACTGCCAACCAAGGATCATATATCCAGCAAAACTCTCTCTGAAATATGAAGGCGAAATTAAGATATTTACAGATAAACACAAGTTTAGAGAATTTGCAAAAACCAAACCAAAGCTACAACAAATACTAAAGGATATTGTTTGGTCAGAAAACCAATAATATCAGATACCAGCACAACACAAGGTCACAAAACAGAACATCCTGATATCAACTCAAATAGGGAAATCACAAAAACAAACAAATTAAGATTAATTAAAAAAAAAAAAAAACACATAACGGAATCATGGAAGTCAATAGGTAAAAGATCACAATAATCAAAAAGAGGGACTAAATACAGGAGGCATTGAACTGCCATATGGAGAGTGACACAAGGCGATAAAGAACAATACAAGTTTTTACTTAGAAAAATAGGGGTAAATAATAAGGTAACCACAAAAAGGTATAACAACTCCATAACTCAAGATAAAAAGCAAGAAAAACGTAACGACTCAACAAACATAAAGTCAAACACTACGAAAATGAGGATCTCACAATTTACTAAGAAAAACGTCTCAGTACAAAAAAGTATGTGGAAAAATGAAATTGTCAACACCACACATAAAAAGGCATCAAAATGACAGCACTAAACACTTATTTATCTATAATTACGCTGAATGTAAATGGACTAAATGCATCAATAAAGAGACAGAGAGTCACGGACTGGATAAAGAAACACGATCCGTCTATATGCTGCCTACAAGAGACACACCTTAGACTTAGAGACACAAACAAACTAAAACTCAAAGGATGGAAAAAAATATATCAAGCAAACAATAAGCAAAAAAGAAGCGAAGTAGCAATATTAATTTCTGACAAAATAGACTTTAGACTTAAATCCACCACAAAGGATAAAGAAGGACACTACATAATGATAAAAGGGACAATTGATCAGGAAGACAAAGGCATATTAAATATTTATGCACCCAATGACAGGGCTGCAAGATACGTAAATCAAAGTTTAAAAGAATTGAAAAGTGAGATAGTCACCTCCACAATTATAGTAGGAGACTTCAACATACCACTTTCGGAGAAGGACAGGACATCCAGTAAGAAGCTCAATAGAGACACGGAAGTCCTACTTACAACAATCAATCAACTTGACCTCATTGACTTATACAGAACTCTCCACCCAACTGCTGCAAAATATACTTTGTTTTCTAGTGCACATGGAACATTCTCTAGAATAGACCACATATTAGGTCATAAAACAAACCTTTGCAGAGTCCAAAACATCGAAATATTACAAAGCATCTTCTCAGACCACAAGGCAATAAAACTAGAGATCAATAACAGAAAAACTAGGGAAAAGAAATCAAATACTTGGAAAATGAACAATACCCTCCTGAAAAAAGACTGGGTTATAGAAGACATCAAGGAGGGAATAAGGAAATTCTTAGAAAGCAACGAGAATGAAAATACTTCCTATCAAAACCTATGGGACACAGCAAAAGCAGTGCTCAGAGGCCAATTTATATTGATAAATGCACACATACAAAAAGAAGAAAGAGCCAAAATCAGAGAACTGTCCCCACAACTTGAACAAATAGAAAGTGAGCAACAAAAGAACCCATCAAGCACCAGAAGAAAACAAATAATAAAAATTAGAGCTGAACTAAATGAATTAGAGAACAGAAAAACAATTGAAAGAATTAACAAAGCCAAAAGCTGGTTCTTTGAAAAAATTAACAAAATTGATAAACCATTGGCTAGACTGACTAAAGAAATACAGGAAAGGAAACAAATAACCCGAATAAGAAACGAGAAGGACCACATCACAACAGAACCAACTGAAATTAAAAGAATCATTTCAGATTACTACGAAAAATTGTACCCTAACAAATTTGAAAACCTAGAAGAAATGGATGAATTCTTGGAAAAACACTACCTACCTAAACTAACACATTCAGAAGTAGAACAACTAAATAGACCCATAACAAAAAAAGAGATTGAAACGGTAATCAAAAAAACTTCAAACAAAAAAAGCCCTGGCCTGGACGGCTTCACTGCAGCGTTCTACCAAACTTTCAGAGAAGAGTTAACACCATTACTACTGAAGGTATTTCAAAGCATAGAAAATGACAGAATACTACCCAACTCATTCTATGAAGCTACCATCTCCCTGATACCAAAACCAGGTAAAGACATTACAAAAAAAGAAAATTATAGACCTATATCCCTCATGAACATTGATGCAAAAATCCTCAACAAAATTCTAGCCAATAGAATCCAACAACACATCAAAAAAATAATTCACCCTGATCAAGTGGGATTTATACCAGGTATGCAAGGCTGGTTTAATATCAGAAAAACCATCAATGTAAACCATCACATAAATAAAACAAAAGACAAAAACCACATGATCTTATCAATTGATGCAGAAAAGGCATTTGACAAAGTCCAACACCCATTCATGATAAAAACTCTTAGCAAAATAGGAATTGAAGAAAAATTCCTCAACATAATAAAGGGCATCTATGCAAAGCCAACAGCCAATATCACTCTAAATGGAGAGAACCTGAAAGCATTTCCCTTGAGAACGGGAACCAGACAAGGATGCCCTTTATCACCGCTCTTATTCAACATCGTACTTGAAGTCCAAGCCAGGGCAATTAGGCTAGACAAAGAAATAAAGGGTATCCGGATTGGCAAGGAGGAAGTAAAGTTATCACTATTTGCAGATGACATGATCTTATACACAGAAAACCCTAAGGAATCCTCCTGAAAACTACTGAAACTAATAGAAGAGTTTGGCAGAGTCTCAGGTTAGAAAATAAACAAACAAAAATCACTTGGATTCCTCTACATCAACAAAAAGAACACCGAAGAGGAAATAACCAAATCAATACCATTCACGGTAGACCCCAAGAAGATAAAATACTTAGGAATAAATCTTACCAAGGATGTAAAAGACCTATATAAAGAAAACTACAAAGCTCTACTACAAGAAATTCAAAAGGACATACTTAAGTGGAAAAACATACCTTGTTCATGGATAGGAAGACTTAACATAGTAAAAACGTCTATTCTACCAAAAGCCATCTATACATACAATGCACTTCTGATCCAAATTCCAATGTCATATTTTAAGGGAATAGAGAAACAAATCACCAATTTCATATGGAAGGGAAAGAAGCCCTGGATAAGCAAAGCATTACTGAAAAAGAAGAAGAAAGTGGGAGGCCTCACTCTACCTGATTTCAGAACCTATTATACAGCCACAGTAGTCAAAACAGCCTGGTACTGGTACAACAACAGGCACATAGACCAATGGAACAGAATTGAGAACCCAGATATAAATCCATCCACATATGAGCAGCTGATATTTGACAAAGGCCCAGTGTCAGTTAATTGGGGAAAAGATGGTCTTTTTAACAAATGGTGCTGGCATAACTGGATATCCATTTGCAAAAGAATGAAACAGGACCCATACCTCACACCATGCACAAAACTAACTCCAAGTGGATCAAAGACCTAAACATAATGACTAAAATGATAAAGATCATGGAAGGAAAAATAGGGACAACCCTAGGAGCCCTAATACAAGGCATAAACAGAATACAAAACATTACCAAAAATGATGAAGAGAAATCCGATAAGTGGGAGCTCCTAAAAATCAAACACCTATGCTCATCTAAAGACTTCACCAAAAGAGTAAAAAGACCACCTACAGATTGGGAAAGAATTTTCAGCTATGACATCTCCGACCAGCGCCTGATCTCTAAAATCTACATGATTCTGTCAAAACTCAACCACAAAAAGACAAACAACCCAATCAAGAAGTGGGCAAAGGATATGAACACACATTTCACTAAAGAAGATATTCAGGCAGCCAACAGATACATGAGAAAATGCTCCCGATCATTAGCCATTAGAGAAATGCAAATTAAAACTATGATGAGATGCCATCTCACTCCAACAAGGCTGGCATTAATCCAAAAAACACAAAATAATAAATGTTGGAGAGGCTGCGGCGAGATTGGAACTCTTATATACTGCTGGTGGGATTGTAAAATGGTACAACCACTTTGGAAATCTATCTGGCATTATCTTAAACAGTTAGAAATAGAACTACCATACAACCCAGAAATCCCACTCCTGGGAATATACCCTAGAGATACAAGAGCCTTCATACAAACAGATATATGCACACCCATGTTTATTGCAGCACTGTTTAAAATAGCAAAAAGTTGGAAGCAACCAAGGTGTCCATCAACGGATGAATGGGTAAATAAATTGTGGTATATTCACACAATGGAATACTACGCATCGATAAAGAACAGTGACGAATCTGTGAAACATTTCATAACATGGAGGAACCTGGAAGGCATTATGCTGAGCGAAATTAGTCAGAGGCAAAAGGACAAATATTGTATAAGACCACTATTATAAGATCTTGAGAAATAGTAAAAACTGAGAAGAACACATACTTTTGTGGTTACGAAGAGGGGTGGGAGGGAGGGAGAGGGCTTTTTATTGATTAATCAGTAGATAAGAACTGCTTTAGGTGAAGGGAAAGACAACACTCAATACATGGAAGGTCAGCTCAATTGGACTGGACCAAAAGCAAAGAAGTTTCTGGGATAAAATGAATGCTCCAAAGGTCAGCGGAACAGGGGCGGGGGTCTGGGGAACATGGTTTGAGGGGACTTCTAAGTCAATTGGCAAAGTAATTCTAGTATGAAAACATTCTGTATCCCACTTTGAAATGTGGCGTCTGGGGTCTTAAATGCTAACAAGCGGCCAGCTAAGATGCATCAATTGGTCTCAATCCACCTGGAGCAAAGGAAAATGAAGAACACCAAGGTCACAGGACAACTAAGAGCCCAAGAGACAGAAAGGGCCACATGAACCAGAGACTTACATCATCCTGAGATCAGAAGAACTAGTTGGTGCCCGGCCACAATCGATGACTGCCCTGACAGGGAGCACAGCAGAGGACCCCTGAGGGAGCAGGAGATCAGTGGGATACAGACCCCAAATTCTCATAAAAAGACCAAACTTAATGGTCTGACTGAGACTAGAGGAATCCCGGCGGCCATGCTCCCCAGACCTTCAGTTGACACAGGACAGGAACCATCCCCGAAGGCAACTCATCAGAAATGAAACGGACTGGTCAGCGGGTGGGAGAGAGACGCTGATGAAGAGTGAGCTAATTATATCAGGTGGACACTTGAGATTGTGTTGGCAACTCTTGTCTGGAGGGGGGATGGGAGGATAGAGAGAGAGGGAAGCCAGCAAAATTGTCAAGAAAGGAGAGACTGAAAGGGCTGACTCAAGAGGGGGAGAGCAAGCGGGAGTAGGGAGTGAGAAGTATGTAAACTTATATGTGACAGACTGATTGGATTTGTAAACGTTCACTTGAAGCTTAATAAAAGTTATTAAAAATAAAAAAAATAAAAATTTCTGACTTCAGAGAGATGGCTGACAACTCCTGCGGATCCCTCTTGCAACAAAGACTCGGAAAAACAAGTGAATCAATCACAAACATGACAATCTATGAACCCTGACCATCAAACACAGAACTAAAGAGTTGACCTGAGTAACAGGGGAGGAAAAACCACGCCCTGAAGCAGCAACTGCTTCTGGAACCGGCACCCCACGCCACAGCCTTGAGCCCTCGCTGTTCCCTGGTGCCAGAGAAGTGGGGCTGACTGCCCCTTACTAAGACAGGGCAAGCAAGGGACACAGCCCTAACCCCTAACCCACTTGAGTAACTTTGGTAGAATTTCAGCCAGGGCAAGCAGGCTTCACACTGACGCGGCTGACAAGAGAACAAGCAACCACGGGGAAGCAGCGACTGTTTTTGGAGCCTGGAACCAGTGTCCCAGTCAGACAACCTTGGCGCCAGGCTTTGGAATAAGTGCAGAGGAGCTGAGCGTGACTTCCTGAGACGGCACAAGCATGGGACACGGCCCTAGCCCCCTGAAGTAACCTCGGGGGAAACCCAGCCAGTGCATGCAGGCTGTACAATTACTTGGCTGACAGGAAGAGAAATCACCAGGAAGCCGCGACTGCTTTTGGAGCCTGGAGTACAGCGTCCCAGCCAGAAAACCTTGGCGCTGGGCTTTGGACTTGGAGTGGAGGAGATGATCACGGCTTTGGAGACCACGCAAGCACTGGAAGCAGGCTTGACCCTTAGGGGCAATCTCGAGCTAGCCAGCACACAAAGGCTACACGGCCCTCTGGAATCTCAGATAAAACAGTCATCACCAACCAAGATAAGTAACTTTGTCTATATTGCTGAGCCTACTGTCTACTACCTATCTGATCCCTCCCCTCCCTACCCCAGGTGGCTTCATTAACATTGGAATTTCCTGGGCCAGGGAGTGAAGTGCTCTGTGGGTTTTTTTCCCCCTAAACCATTCTCCTGGCCTGAGAGAAGCAGCAACTAACAACCCAGGGGAAAAAAATCCTCCCATGACTTCCCTAAATTGGAATAAAAATACAGAACCAGCTCCATCCAAGCATATGAGATCCACAGTCTTTGGCTTTCATCGCTACAGGGAACAAGATGGCTATTATAATGCAAAGGCAATTTTGATAGAGATCTGACTGTAGTTGTTTTAGCTGAGCAGTGGAAAGGCAAGTTTTCCAGTTCTGATGCCTCTCTGCCTATTAAACAGAGCCCTCACTGATCCACAGTGGGGAACTGAGGGCTGAAGCTCCACCCAAATCACCTAGCTACCTGCTAAAGCGGTCTGAGGACAGTGACATCTACCAATCTTTAGAGGTACAAGCATTGGGTGCCTAAGGTACAGCTGCAGAGCCCACCCACCAAAGTGCTCTAGGAATAGAGACGCACCTACCTCACTGGCACATGGGGGAAGGCTGTCAGCATCCTGCCCTCCTTGGAGTATGACCCCCTGCTGCTACTAGAATCTGGTGCACAAAACTATCACCACTACTCCTCTTAGTAAATAGTGACTGTCTACACCACACACTTGGTGACCCAAAATCAGAACACCTAAGCTGATTCTATTCAAGAATAGTGAATAGACTCTTAGGCTTGTATATTTGGTAACAGCTCAAACCAGCTGGTAATAAGACATAAGAGATTCAAAGGCTACAACAATCAAGACAGTGCAATCTAGTAGCCCATCTCTGTATATTGAAACAAAACAAGAAGATTAGACTAAGTGAGCAAATACAAAGTAAATCATTACAATATCTGATAGATGGCTCAGAGACAACAGTCGATACTAAATCACATAAAGAAGCAGACCATGATTGTTTCTACAAATCCCCAAATTAAAGAATAAAAATCTTTCCCAAATGAAGATACAATCCTGGAATTGCCAGATGCAGAATATAAAAAACTAATTTACAGAATGCTTCAAGACATCAGAGATGACCTCAGAAATGAAATAAGGCAATCTACAGAAAAAGCCAAGGAACACACTGATAAAGCAGTCGAAGAAATCAAAAAGATTATTCAAGAATATAGTGGAAAAATTAATAAGCTGCAAGAATCCATAGAGAGACAGCATTCAGAAATCAAAAGATTAACAGTAAAATTACAAAATTAGACAACTCAATAGGAAGTCAGAGGAGCAGAATCGAGCAATTGGAATGCAGAGTGGAGGAGTCGGAGGATAAGGCAATTGGCACCAATATAAAAAAAAAATTATCTGAAGAAAAATCAGATAAAAGAAAAAAAAAAAATGAAGAAACCCTAAGAATCATGTGGGACTCTAACAAGGATAACTTGCGTGTGATTGGAGTTCCAGAACAGGGAGGGATAACAGAAAATACAGAGAGAATAGTTGAAGATCTGTTGGCAGAAAACTTCCCTGACATGAAAGACAAAAGGATATCTATCCAAGATGCAATACAATAGAGTATCTGAGTGTATTAAAAATAATTCTTTGCTTCTTTAATGATACACATATTAAACGTAAGAATAAAGGAAAGATGAAAGTAAAAAGATTAAAAATATATATCATGTGTCTTAGAATTCTCTGGAGAAACAGTACCAATGAAACATATGTGTGTATATAAAACATTTACTTCAAAAAGTTGGATCAAAGTATGAGGGGAGTGGCAACAGCCTGGAGACTCCTGCTGACTACTACTATTGTGTACAGCTGTTAAGTCCAAAATCCATAGCTCAGGTGACAGACTGGAGATCCTGCAGACTTGTGCCCCAAAATCCATAGGCCAGATGACAAGAAAAGTTCACCCCTTGTCAACTTAGCACCAATACACATATCCTTAAACCATACGTAATCTCCCAATAAAGACAAAAATAAAGTCATACTTCTGCCTAACATAATACAACAATCCTTTGTGTAACCAAAAATACACCAACCTCTTCAGAGAGGAATCAGAATTAATATATCTTACGTTTTATGATGATAAGTAAAGGGATAAGAAAGTAAATAAAGCTGTTTATGTTTACATATATAAATATATATTAAATATATATATACATATGCACATATATACGCATATAGTTATACAAAAATATTCATAACAAAACCAGGAAGACATAAGATATACGCATAACAATTACTGTCTTTTTACAGATATAATGCGTACCTTCTCTGTTTGCCAAGCTCTCCTTCCTCCCTTGAGGTATTTTTGTAAGTACACTATGCTAATTTTTTCCAGTAACGTGTAAAAAAAAAAAAAATTGGCATAGAGGTGCTTATGGAAATACTTTGTGGTAAGAGGGAGCAATTGGAAAACAGAGAATGTGTACATTATTTGCATAAAAATATACTGCTGACCTCATTTCTGAAGCTAGTCCTGTTGTTTTAGCTGGCATTTTTTAACTACCTTCTTTCACTATGCATTCCATATTCTCTTTGCCCTCAGCAAGTCATAGTTTTTGCCTGATGAGATGACAAAATCCTTCCTCCCTGAGGTGTCCAGGATGGTTGTCTTGCCTAAATTGACTTGTTGACTTTAATCACAGGACGTAGTAGTACTAAGGAATGCCCTAAGGGATCGCCTTTTTTCCAAACATATTCTTCTTTACCTTCATTGTGTAATAACAGTCCAATTTTCCCTTGGCAATCAAGATCAATCATGATAGCCAATATAGTAAATATTTTCCCTGCCTGTTGATTTAAAGGAAAGAGGAGTCCAAAATGGTTAGGTGGCTTTCTTAACTTTCAGTTCAATAGAATCATTTTTGTGTCTCCTGGTGGAAATATCTCCCCCTTTGGAACCAAGACCTTTAGTCCAGCAGAGCACAGGGTCACAGGCACAAGAAGAAAAATTTAGTGAATGGATCACTAAGGGTAAGAGTGACTGGTACCACTCCCACTTCGACTCTTGATTCCGGGACCAATGACTCCTGGCTATGGGACAAAAAAACACCATAAATTTGTCACTGATTTTGGAGCATACACAGTCTCTTAGAGAGCATTACCCAGCCTTCAAGGTATTGCCACCTAGTTGGAGCCATAATTGACTTTTCAAAAGGCCTTTGTATTTTACCAAGTCGGTTGCTTCAATATGATGAGGAACATGGTAAGACTAGTGAATTCCATGAGTATGGGTCCACTGACACACTTCATTTACTGTGAAGTGGATTCTTTCATCAGAGACAATGCTGTGTGAAATGCCATGAAGGATAGTAGTTTGGGCAGAAGCATTGTGTGCAGGGAAGGCAAATCCATATCCAGAGTAAGTACCTGTCCTGTAATAACAAAATGCTGCCCTTTTTCGTGTTGGATGTGTTCTAACGTCATCAGCTTGCTAACAGGTTACTGCTCACTCACACCCCAGGAAATGATGCCACATTGGGAACAATATGTTGTTTTCTGTTGCTGAAAGATTGAGTACTCAGCAGTGGCTGAAGCCAGGTTGGCCTTGGTGAGTGGAAGTTGTGCTAAGGCCATGGATAATCTTCATTTTTGCCACCATGGCCACTTTGTTCACGAGCCATTTAGACAATGAGAGAAGTGGCTGGAGAAAGAGGCTGACTGATACACACACAACATATTATTCCATGCATGTGATTATTAAAATTCTCCTCTACTGATGTTACCCATTAGCGAGCATTCACATTGCACACAAATATATTCATGTTTTTGATATTCAGAGAGAAGGTCTATTCACAGACCTCTTCCCCAGATCTCCTTTTGTCAACAATTTTCCAATCTTGTCCTTCGCAAGTCCCTGATCATCCAGCCAGACCATTGGTCGCAGACCATGAATCAGTATTCAATTGCACATCCAACTATTTCTCCTTCCAAGTAAAATGAACAACCAGGTATATTATTTGAAATTTTACCCACTTGGGAGGATTTCTCTTCACCACTGCACTCCTCAGTGCTGCAGCTGTTCACGTTTGAGTGGTGCCTGCGTATCACGCAGAACCATCTGTAGGCCAGGCCTGAGTTTTCTCTTCCTCAGTCAACTTATGTTATGGTAGGGAACTCTGCATGAGGCTATATGTGTAGGCTGGGAAAAAGAAGGCAATGTAGCAGAAGTGGGGACCACAGACATTTGGGCCACTTCCTCATATAACTTACTTGTGTCTTCAGGACCCGCTCGAGCCTAATCTTGAGTGTACCACTTTCATTTGACAATTAAGCATTTTGTTCATGCCCAACTTTGTCTTGTGGGTCTGACAACACTCAGGTTGGGTGGTAACTTGTTGGCTCATGGTTATCTGTTCAGTCTGTACTAAGACCCAGTAACAAGCTAAAGGCTGTTTCTCAAAAGGTGAGTAGTTATCTTCAGAGGTTGGCAGGATTTTGCATATATATGTATGTGAAGAGAGACATGTATTCAAGCAATTGGCTCACCTGATTTTTGGGAGGCTGGCAAATCCAAAATCTGTCATTAAGGCAACAGGCTAGAGATCTTGCAGGCTTGCATCCAAAAAATCATGCGTAAAACAAAAAGAAAAGTCAAGATTGCAGAAGTTATAACAAAATATCTTTTTATTGTCTGAAGGCAGAACACTCCCTTTTTGCTCTTAAGGTCTTCAACCTATTGACTGAGGCCCACACATATTATGAAACAATATGCTTTACATGAGGCCAACTGATTCAATCAATCACATATGACTAGATCATAACAGCAACTAGACTAGTGTTTAAACAAAAGGCTGGGCATCATAGCCTAGTCAAGTTGACTCATAAAATTAACCATCATACGAGCAGCACAATCCAGTAGAAAACTGTAATAGTTAAAGTACTTTCACACAGGTAGGAAGAATTTTTGGTAATAATGAAGTATGTTTCATAATGATAGATTTTCTAACTCATTTAGGAATATGATCTTTACTAATTTTTACATACTTAATAACAGGTTCAACAAAGTATTGAAAGAAATGAACAAATAATCATAAATGGAGAGTTAAATGCTTCTCTCTCAATACTTATGAAACAAACAGCTGTATCTTCAAGGCTTTAGAATGATTTAAATTAGATAATTAACTTACACGTACACATACACACACAACATGCAAGTATAGAATACACATATATTTCAAGTTCACATGCAGCTTTTCCCAAAGTATGTTACATGCTAATATTTCCAAAAATGTAAACAGTATGTAGTTGTGCTGCTAATTTGTTAGTCACTAGCCAAGTTTAGCAAATAGGCTAAATTTAAATTCAAATTTTAATTTTAATTAAGTAAAAATTTAAAAAAAGAATTAAAAATTAATTCCTCAGTAACACTAGCTGCATTTAGCCTCAGATGTAGAACATTTTCCATTTCACAACAAATTCTATAACTGCATACTACCTAAAATAAAAATCAATCATAAAAATTTGAAAATCCTTATATGGTGTTTACTACAGCAATACTTCTCTAAATAAACCATGGGTGAAAAGAATGATCACAAAAAATGTTCATAATTTCATATAAATTTACATAAAAATGTAACATTAAAATCTGTCCTGTATAAAGGAAAAAGGGAGAAGATGCAAATAACTAAGGTCAGAAATGAAAGTGGAGGCATTACTACTTATATTACAAAAACCAAAAGGAAATAAGGAGCCTTATTGGCACAGTGGTTAAGAGCTCTGTGATGGGGACTTGAAATGTGGCTATTCGGATTTAAATTTAAATTAATTAAAATTAAATAAAATTTTAAAAAATCGGTTTATCTTTCACACTAACCACATTTTAGATAAAGAAGTAGAACATTTCCATCATTACAAATTCTCTAACAAGAGTGTAACTTAAATAGACATCAATAAAAGAATTAAAAATTCATTATATGATTTTTAATTCAGTAACATATTGCTGAATAACGTATGGTTAAAAGAATGATCATAATGACTGCTCGTAATTTTGAGATAAATTAAAAGTGTAACATTAAAAGCATGTCTTGTGAAAAACTGATTGCCTTAAATGCATGTATTAAAAAAAAAAAAAGGAAAGAAGAAAATCAAGTGCTTCAGCGTTCATCACAAGAAAAGATCCGTATCTTCTCAAGTTTTTCCTGGGCATACACACAGCCCTGTACAAGGGTACAGCCTTCTAGATTCCCAGTTACATTTATTAACTTTACAAAGTTCTCTCTGAACATCTTCTCCCTTAGGTCTTCCTCTTAATCTTCAGTCAGGTTCTTTCAGCCCCTACTGGTATTACAACCTCAGCTGTAGTGTTAAACAATTGCGGTTGATTGTTTTCAGTAAAACGTTTTCCCACAGAGTTAACTCCAACTCCCCCAAATAACCACAATGTCCTGTGAATGCGGTTTTACAGGGAGCTTGGAGAAAGGGCAAATGATAACAATTTTGTGATTATGGGACTTTTAAGAGCTCCGAACTTGATCTTCCTCTTCAGTAGTGGCATGCCTGCTAGTTTTCATGGCTACCACGGGGCTGAGGAGAGGTGGTTTGATGTAGGCCAGGTTAAAATGGCACAAACACTATCTTTCTTACTGAGGTTCATTAATTTTTCTTGAATAAATGCTTCCCATATTGTTTCTAGCCTTTAATTTCCCGAATCTTGAAAAAATTAATCTGATAATTCTTGCTAGTGTTTTCTTCCCTTTATATGGGATATTCACAGAGGTCTTCACTCCACCTTTGTAGAAATCTCAACCCTCAGCAGAGTTCTCATTGTAAAAATTGCTAAGCTGTTATTAAAAATTGTATTGAAATGTGAATGGCCAATAATATATATAAATTCTTGAAAAAGAATGAAAAATTTGAGCACTCATAAAACCAGAAATTCAGATTTCTTATAAGACTACTGTAATTCAGATATTTTTGTTTTGTTACAAAATTATACAGATAAATAAAAATATGGAACAAGATACTCAAGGAAGACACTGGAAGTTATGGTTATAGTTTATTACAGAAAAGGATACTGATGAAAATTAGCCAAGGGAAGAAGCACATAGGGTAGAGTTCATGAAGGTTCCAAACGTGGAGCTTCCAGTACAAACAACTTAATTGATTTTAAGACTTTTACAACCATGGTACTATTTCTGATTCATCAAATATAAAGACACCTGAAAGACTTCAACCTCAGGTGTTTTAACCCTGCATCTTACGCTTACAAATGTATATTTTTGAAGATCCACAACTGTCTGAGTGAAGTCTACTTGAGAGCAGCTTGGCACAGTTATATGTAGCATGTGATGAATCAGCTACACTGTAATGAATAAAAATATAGAAACCCATTATATTTTGTGTGATAATCCATAAAACAATGCGTTTTCCATGCAACAATAATAGAAGAATATTATAAAAATGGATATATATGCATTTCTCATGAAATATTAGTAACAATCATTATGAACACTGAGAGCTTCATTCTAACTAATATTTATGTCAACATTTCAAGTCATTAATTTTCAATTTCTTTCTACATATCTGTAATTCACTTTAGGCACATTTATTAGTATTATCTGAATTTTTCCTTTTTGTATTTTTCTTCTTCTATATACCATCATTCAGAAAAACTTACCTTTGGTTGAAAATTAAGCCATTTATCCATAACCATGGGTGATTACTGCTTTCACGAGAGAGTCCAATCCAAGAAGGAGATAAAAAGAACAACATAAACTTCTCCCAGAAAACAAAACAAAGCAAAACAAAATTCTGTTTTAATAACCATTATGAAGAAATTTATTACTTTAAAAAAACACAGGTAGCATTTTCTTTCACTTCATTTCACTTCAAAACAAGGTATGAGTGCTAAATTCTAACACTAAAAATATATTAAAGTTGAAAATCACAATTCTTGTTGTCAAAAACTTTCACAAATATGTTTACTTTTGATTTTAAAATAATTATTTAAACATTAATACTTAATAGATTTATTCTTCTAATGTTACTAAAAAATTAAATTCATGTAACTGAATAGTTGTCTGGGTTCAAAAAACTGTCATAGTCAAGATTTGAATAAGTCTTTAGACACTGTGACATTGTTCTCTCCAAAAATGTGTATTTTCCTGCTATGTTTCTCAGGGCTTGGTTTTGTAAAGGAAATTAAAGAGCTGCCACTGGGGAGATAAATGACATGGAGGCCAAAAAATTTAGTTTTCACGGGCCCAACACTGTTCTTTAACTAGGCTAGTCCCACTTCTACTAGTTTTTGTGCTGTAGAAGCTTTAATTTAGAAAGCCAGTGATACACATAAGCACACAAAGACACACTTAAACACGTACACTGAAAGGGAGAGAAAACAGAATTCAATATGTTGCAAAACTACACTTTCCAAAGTAGCATACACTTTCAGGTATGAAAGAAATAAATACACTCTCAGATGTAGGAGAACTAAAAAAATTGTCAATAGCAAACCTTCTCATTAAGACTGATATGAAAGTTCTTCAAACAGAGAAGAAATGAATAAGAAAGAAGGTTGAAGGATAGAAAGAAAGAACAATGGAAAGAGCAGAAATATAAATACTTACAATAGAATACCCTTCTTATGAGTTTTCCAAATCATATTTAATTAATTAAACAAAGATTTTGATGTCATCTGAAAATCAATTCAATAATATTTAAAACTAGAGAAGTTTCCATTGACGTCGTGTCAATTCTGACTCATAGAGACACTATAGGAAAGAGGAGAGCTGTACCATGGGCTTTCTAAGGCTGTAAATTTTTATGGAAGCTGACTGGCAAATCTTTCTTCCCGTGGAGTGGCTGGTAGGTTCGAAGTGCCAAATTTTCAGTTAGCAGTGGAGTGTTTAACCACTGTGTAACCAGGGACTTAAATGGGAGTGAGGTTTCCAAACTTTGCTGAAAGTATAAAACATTGGTACCAGCAGACCTCGAAGAGTTTCAATTGTATATCAAAATAGTCAGATCAACCACTAAGAAAACTATACAAAAAATAGAGTAAAACTACTCTAAATAAATAATATAAAATTCTAAAAATGCTCAAATTACCCACAAGTAAGTAAGAACAAGAGAAACAATAACCAGAGGAAACAAACTGAAAAAATAAAATAAAATGGCAAACTTAAGCTCTGCTTTTGATCTCATACTGCATTCCTGTAGGATGTTACTTACCAATAGTAGAAACTGAGTGAAGAATACACATAATCGCTCTGTATTATATTTTATAATTGAATATGAGTTTATAATCATGTCAAAATAAAATGTAAAATTTTTAAAAGTTAGTGATATTTGGATCAGCTAAAAGCATTCATTTGAAATTGGGGTGAAATAATCTTGAGACCATTACTCGACAAGAGTGACAATCTAAATCACATGCTATGCTGTGCTCTTACACATAATGCTAGCTGCTAAATATTTTGGAAGGGAATTTATTTTCCTTCACTTATGCATTTTAAAGCTATATTATTAAAATACGTATAAGAAAAAAATATTGATTTTGGTTTGAAACCTATATTCACGTAAAGATTTGTTTTAGCTTAAATTTTTCAACTTTCTTTTTTTTTAGTAGTTTACATGTAGGATTTTAAGCTAGAGATGTTAAACTGAAAAACTTAGAATAGCAGATATAATATGTGTTTGACACACTTGTAAATAGCACTTCTTGATTTCTGGTTGAAAAACATTAACTAGGATAGCTTTAAGATGCCTATTATAAATCATAGGACATTCAATAAAATATTTAGAAAAGAAGTATAAATAACAACCCAATAATGGTGATAAAAATAAATCATAAATATTACTCAATTATTGCAAGAGTAGGCAGAAAATGGGGAAAAGAATAAAAAAATGCAATTGTTTAAACTAGCATGATATAGATTTAAATCCAAACATATCAGTGATTGCACTATATGTAATTGATATAAACAATCTAATTATATGACAGAAAATGTCAGATGGAACAAAAAAAGCTAACCCAAATAACTGTATGTTGCCTTTAAGAAATCTATTTTGTGTATAGTAACATGTTGTTGTTCATTGCTATAGAGTTGGCTTTAACTCATGGTGACATTATATACAATTGAATGAAATGCTGCCTGGTCCTGTACCTTCTTCATGATAGTTGGTATGTTTGAGTTAATTGCTGCAGCTATGCGTCAATCTATCTCATTAAAGTTTCCCCTCATTTTCACTGACCCTCTACTTTACCAAACATTATATCCTTTTCTAATGATTGATCTTTCATGATGACATGCCCAAAGTGCAAGCAAGCCAAAGCTTCACCATTCTTGCTTCTAAGAAGCATTCTGGTTGTATTTCTCCTAAGACTGACAATTTATTTGTTCTTCTAGCAGCCCAATTTATATTCAATATTCTTCACCAAACACAATTCTAACACATCAATTATTCTTCTATCTTCCTTTCTCATTGTCCAGATTTTACATTCATGTGAAGTGATTGAAAAGACCGTATCTTTGGTCAGGAATACCTTAGTCATCAAAGTGACATTTTTGTTTTTCAAACATAAAAGAGGCTGGTTGCAGCAAATGTGTCCAATGCAATATTTCTTGACTGTTACTTCAGTGGTAGTTGATTGTTGATCCAAGTAGAATGAAATCATTGGCAACTTCACTTTCTTCACCTTTTATCATGATGTTCTTTTTTGCTTCAGTTTTGAGGATTTTCATTTTCATTATGTTCAAGTGTAATCAATACTGAAGGCTGTAGTCTTTGATCTTCATCAGTTCTTCAAGTTACCTTCAATTTTGGTAAGCAATGCTATGTCATCTGCACATCGCAGGTTGTTAATGAGTCATCCTCCAATTCTGATACTGCATTTTTTTCATATAGGACCAGGTTTTCAGATTATTTGTTCAGCATAAAGATTGAAAAAGTGGAGGCAGGACCAAGATGGTGGAATTCTCAGATACTCCCTGTCATCTCTCTTATAACAAAGACTAGGAAAAAACAAGTGAATCAGATATATATGAAAACCTAGGAACCCAAAACACTAAAGGCACAGCTGAAGAATTGGACTGAGTGACAGGTGGAAGGAGAGACAATTCAAAAACAGTAGGAACAGGGAATTATAGATCACAGGCTTGCCAGTGTCCAACTAGCTGATTCTTCACAATGCACACAGGTTGAGTCAAGCAGCAACATTCCAAGCTGAAATCCAAGCAGCAAATCTGTACATACCTTGAGAATCAAAATGGAGTGACACCAGACCAGCAAAAGTTAAGAACGAGGTTCCAAACCATAGCCCTTTCCCCCACCACAGCTCCATGCCCAAAGAGCACACCTTTCTCCTCATCCGTCCCCCTCCCTGCTCCACCAGTCCCAGTGACATTCAACGCCACCACACCTCCTAAGTCTGGAATCATGGCCCAGTCCTGAGGCTCTGCTCCTTCTCCCAGACACTGGCATAGGACTTGCAGCCCCTTCAGCCACAGCAGTTACCCACATCAGCACCTTTCTGGCTGATCTGGCCTGGCAGGCCCTCATTAGGACAAAACAGACAGGGCATACACTTGAAGCCCATTTTAGCCTGCAGCAGCCAAGTTGGAGCTGAAGTTTTGTGGCATTTGACAGTACTTTACCCCCTAAGAAGTGATTTCAACAGCCCACATCAGGACCCGGAAGGTTGGCAGTACTACCCACTCCATCTAGCTGCCCAAGACCAGGGTCTGAAAATTAGTGGTGACCCCCAATCCCTCAATCCAATGGTACTGGGTACCCAAGGACTCGCTGCACTACCACCCCCACTAAACACTAGTAGACAGGGGCATGCCATCTGGCCAGGCACCAGGGGTAGGCGACAGCTCCCTGTCTTGCTCCCCACTTCACCCCTCACTGCAACCAGAGACCCGTGCCTGCCCTGAACATACCCACACAGTTTTGCCTGCCCAGGACCACAGTATAGTCTCTGCAACACACACTAAGTGACCGACCACCCAGGCATCTGCACTCTGGCCAACTGGTAAGCAGCAGAGCACACACACAACACTCACCCCAATGACTAGGAAGAGCAGCCCTGCACCAAGAGCCAGGTGACCAGCAGGACAAATTCACCACCTTCCAAAAAAATGCCACCTACATCATCAACACCCCTGCAAGAACAGTGAACAGACTCCCAGGCTCACACATCTAGTAGTTGCTCTAACCACCTGGAGACAGGAAGTGAAAGCAACAACAAGGCAAGATTAATGACCAGAGCAAGACACACACCCAGACCATTGGACATAAAAAGACAAAACAAAACAAAAATTCATGATGCAATAAACAAAAATACAATAAACATATAAATACAACAACTTACTGATGCCTCGAGAAAGAGTCAATATCAAATCACATAAAGAAGCAGGCAAGATGCTCCAAAAAATGACAGAAATGAAGAACCAGAAAACATCCAGGAGGAAGATAGGTCATGGAACTACCTGATAAAGAATTCAAAAGATTAATATACAGAGCTCTCAAAGAGAGCAAGAAGGAGATCAGGCAAAACAGAGAGCAAAACAAGGAAAACACAGAGAAAGCAATACAAGAATTCAGGAAAACAATACAAGAACAAATTGACAGAATAAACAGGTTGCTAGAAACCCTACAGAGAGAGCAACTAGAAATTCAAAACATTAACAATAAACCTTCAGAATTTGACAAGTCAATAGAAGGGCATAGGAGCAGAACTGAGATAATGGAAGTCAAAATCAGTGAGATTGAAGATAAATCCCTGTGCACCAAATTGTTTGAGGAAAAATTGGAAAAAAGAATGAAGAAAGTGTAAGGGTTATGTGGGACACTATCAAAAGGAAAAACCTACGAGTGACAAGAGTACCAGAACAGCAGTGGGGGAAGTAGTGGGAAAAACAGAGAGAATTGTCAAAGATTTGCTGGCATAAAACTTCCCCAATACCATGAAAGACAAAAAGATACCTATCCAAGAAGCTCAACAAACTCCGTACAGGGTAGACCCCAAAAGAAAGTCACCAAGACATATCATAATCAAACTTGCCAAAATCAAAGGCAAAGAAAGAATCCTGAGAACAGCTAGAGTTAAACAAAAAATCACCTACAAAGGAGAACCAATAAGACTAAGCTCTGACTATTCAGCAGAAATCATGCAGTCAAGAAGGCAATGGGATAACATACACAAAGACTTGAAGGAAAAAAAAAAAATTGCCAGCCAAGAATTATATATCCAGGAAAACTGTCTCTCAAATATAATGGTGAAATTACGTCCTTTCCAGATAAACAGAAATTTAAGGGAGTAGGTAAAAACCAGATCAAAAATTATAAGAAATAGTAAAGAAAGTCTTCTGGTTAGAGAACCAATAACAAGAGACAACAGTCTAAGACTGGGACATAAGGCAGATCAAACAGATATCAACACAGACAGGGAATTCACAAAAACAAAACAAAGCTAAAAGACTGAAAATAGGGAATCAGAGATGTCATTATGTAAGCAACAACTAAGTCAAAACAAAAAAGAGGAAATAATGGTTGCCTTAACTTTTTTTTTTTTTAGTTATCTAGTGCTGCTAAAACTGAAATACAAGTAGATGGCTTTAACAAACAGAAACTTATTCTCTCAGTCTAGGAGGATAGAAGTCCAAATTCAGAGTACTAGCTCTAGAGGAAGACTTTCTCTCTGTTTGTTCTGGGGTAAGGTCCTTGACATCAATCTTCCTCAGGTCTAGGTGAATCTCAGCGTAGGGACCTTGGGTCCAAAGGATGTACTCTGCTCCTGGGGCTCCTTTCTTGATGGTATAAGGTCCCTCCCTCTTTGCTTGCTTCTCTTTCCCTTTATCTCTTGTAAGATAAAAAGGGATGCAGGACACACCCCAGGGAAACACCCCTTACATCAGATCAGGGCTGTGACCAGAGTAAGTGTGTTGTATCCCACCCTAATCCTTTTTAACATAACCTAAACTTGTCTCGTTAACCACAGGCAGAGATTAGAGTTTACAACACGTAGAAAAATTAGATCACAAAATGGAAGACAACCACATAATACAGTTAATCATGGCCTACCTAAGTAGACAAGTATTTTGGGGGGACACCATTCAATCCACCACAATGATGTACTCACAGAACCTCCATAAGGAGAGGAAGCCAAGGAGATATCAAGAAATGAAAGACTGGTATAAACTTAGAAAAATAAAAAAATTTCAAGGTAACCACAAAGCAAGCTAACAAACCTACCCATCAAAATAAAGAAGAACATAGACACAGCAAACACAAAATCAACAATTATGAAAGAGATGAAAACAAAATACATAAACAAAAAGAACTCAGCATAGAAAATTAAGCAGAACAAAGAAACTGTCAATACCACACACACAATACAACAAAACGACAGCAGTAAACTCATACCTATCAATAATTACACTGAATGTAAATGGCCTAAATGTATCAATAAAGAGACAGACAGTGGCAGGATGTATTAAAAAAAAATGTGATCCATCTATATGCTGTCTATAAGAGATACATCTTAGGCACAAAGACATAAACAAACTAAAACTCAAAGGGTGGAAAAATATATTAAGTAAACAATAACCAAAAAAGAACATGAGTGGCAATATTAATCTCTGATAAAATAGGTTTTAAAGCAAAATCCATCATAAAGGATAAAGAAGGACACTATATAATGATTAAAGAGTCAGTACTCCAGTAGGACATAACCATAACAAACATATATGCACCCAACACCAGGGTGCTAAAATACATAAAACAAACTATAAAAACATTGAAAAGAGAAACAGACAGCTCCTCAACAGTAATAGGGGACTTCAACACGCCACTTTTGGTGAAGGACAGAACTTCTAGAAAGAAACTTAATAAAGATACAGAAAATCTAAATGCCACCATCAATCATCTCGAACACTTAGACACATACAGAACGCTTCACTCAACAGCAGTAAATGATATATACTTTTTCAATACACATGGAACATTCTCTAGAATAGGCCACATTTTAGGCCACAAAGCAAGCTTTAACAGAATCCAAAACATCAAAAATATCACAAAGCATCTTTTCTGATCATTATGCCATAAAAGTAGAAACCAGTAACAGAAACAGTAACAAAAAAGTCAAATATATGGAAAAAGAACAACACCTTATTCAAAAACTACTCGGTTATAGAAGAAATCAAGGATGGAATAAAGATATTCATAGAATCGAATGAGAATGAAAACACATCTTACCAGAACCTTTGGGACACAGGAAAAACAGTGCTTAGAGATCAATTTATAGCAATAAATGCACACATCCAAAAAGAAGACAGGGCAAAAATTAAAACATTAACCCTACTACTAAAACAAATAGAAAGAGAGCAACAAAAAAGGCCCTCAGGCACAGAAGAAAGGAAATAATAAAAGGTAGAGCAGAAACAAATGAAATAGAGAATAGAAAAACAATTGAACAAATTAACATGGCCAAAAATTGGTTCATTTAAAAGATCAACAAAATCAACAAACCATTGTCCAAACTGACAAAAGAAAAACAGCAGAAGAAGCAAATATCCCAAATAAGAAATGAGATGAGTGATATCACAACAGACTCAACTGAAATAAAAAGGATCATAACAGAATTCTATGAAAAGTTGTACTCCAACAAATTTGAAAATCTAAAGAAAATGGACAAATTTCTAGAAGCACACCACCTACCTAAACTAACACAAACTGAGTTAGAAAAACTAAATAAACCCATAACAAAAGAAAAGATTGAAGAGGTAATAATAATAATAATTTAAAAAATCCCAACAACGACACAAAAAAAGCCCTGGTCTTGATTTCAATGGAGAATTCTATCAAACTTTCAGAGAAGAGTTAATGTCAGTACTACTAAGTTATTTCAGAGCATAGAAAAGGAAGGAATACTACCAAACATTCTATGAAGCATAACCCCGATACCAAAACCTGGGTATACCATCAAAAAAGAAAACTACAGACCAATATTCCTGAAGATCATATACGCGAAAATTCTCGACAAAATTCTAGCCAATAGAATTCAACAGCATATCAAAAAAAGACAAAATATTATGACCAAGTGGAATTCATACAGGTATGCAGGGATGGTTCAGCATTAGAAACTCAATTGACATAATCCATCACACAAATAATACAAAAGAAAAGAATCACATGATCATTTCAGTGGATGCAGAAAAGACATTTGAAAAAGTCCAATACAAATTCCTGATAAAAACTCTCAGCAAAATAGGAATAGAAGGGAAATTCCTCTACATAATAACAGGCATTCAAACAAAACCATGAGTCAAAGTCTACTTGATGGCAAGAGGTTTTTTTTTTTTTTTTTTTTTTTTGGTTTTATACAAAAACAATAGCCAACATCATTCTAAGTAGAGACTGAAAGCATTCCCCCTGATAATGGGAACCAGACAAGGGTGCCCTTTATCACCACTCTTATTCAGCACTGTGCTGGAAGTCCTAGCTAGAGTAATAAGGCAAGAAAAAGAAATCAAGGGAATTCAAATTGCTAAGGAAGAGGTAAAACTATACCTATTTGCAGATGATATGATCTTATACATGGAAAACCCCATATATCCAAAAGAAAACTACTGAAACTAATGGAAGATTTCAGCAAAGAAGCAGGATACAAGATTAATATACAAAAACCAGTTGGATTCCTCTACACCAGTATGGAGAATTTCCAAAAGGAAATCATCAAATAAATACCATTTACAATAGCCCCCAAGAGGATAAATTACTTAGGAATAAATGTAACCAGGGATGTAATAGACCTGTCCAAGGAAAACTATAAAACATTACTACAAGAAACCAAAGGAGAACTACATAAGTGACAAAACATACCATGCTCCTGGATAGGTGAACTCAACATTGTGAAAATGTCAATTCTACCCAAAGTGTTCTACAGATACAATGCAATCCCAATCGAAATTCCAACAGCTTTCTTTAATAAGATGGAGAAACAAATCACCAATTTTATATGGAAAAGGAAGAGGCCCAGATTAAGAAAGCATTACTGAAGAGGAGGAACAAAGTGGGAGACACTACCTGATTTTAGAACCTACTATGCAGCCATGGCAGTCATAGCAGCCTGGAACTGGCACAGCAACAGACACATTAATTAATGGAACAGAACTGAGCACCAAGACATGAGCCCATCCACCTATGAGTAGCTGATACTTGACAAAGGACCAAGTCCATCAAATGGGGAAATGACAGTCTCTTTAACAAATGGTGCTGGCATAACTGGATGTTCATCAGTAAAACAATGAAAGAAGATCGATATTTCATGCTATACACAAAAACTAAGGCAAAATGGATCAAAGAACTAAATATAAAATCTAAAAGAATAAATATCATAGAAGAAAAAGCAGGAACAATGCTAAGGTCCCTGCTATGTGACATAAATAGTATAGAAACCGTAATTAATGCGCAAACACCAGAAGAGAAACTAGATAACTGGGACCTCCTAAAAATTAAACACTTATGCTCATCAGAAGACTTCATCTAACCAGTGAAAAAGTACCTACAGACTTGGGAAGAAACTTTTGGCTCTGGCATATCTGAAAAGGGTCTTATATCTAAAATATATAAAATACTTCAACATCTCAATAATGAAAAAGACAATCCAATTAAAAATGGGCAAAGGATATGAACAGGCACTTCACTAAAGAAGACAGTCAGGAGATCAACAGACATATGAGGAAATACATATGATAATTAGCAATTAGGGAAATGCAAATCAAAACTATAGTGAGATACCATCTCACCCCAAGAATAGTGTCACTATTCAAAAACACACACAGAAATATTGGAGAGGTTGTTGGGGATTGGAACTCTTATGCACAGCTGGTGGAAATATTAAATGATAAAACTACTTTGGAAAATGATATGGTGCCTCCTTGAAATGCTAGAAATAGAAATATCATATGGTTCAACAATCCCACTCCTAGGAATATACACTAGAGAAATAAGAGCCATTACACAAATAGACATATGCACACCCATGTTCATTGCAGCACTGTTCACAATAGCAAAAAATACTCATCCACAGATAAATGGATAAAAAGATCATGGTACATACATACAATACAATACAATACAATGATAAAGAACAATGATGAATCCTCAAAACACCTCACAACGTGGATGAATCTGGAAAGCGTTATGCAGAGTGAAGTTAGTCACAAAAGGACAAATATTTTGTGAGACCACTATTACAAGAACTCAAGAAAATATTTTCAAACAGAAAAAAAAAATACATTTTTGGTGGCTACAAGGTTGGGGAGGGGGAAAAAAAAACTGAGGGGAATTCACTAAATGGTGGGGAGGGAGGGCAAGGGGAAATCACTAACTAGACAGTAGACAAGTGTCAACTTTGGTGAAGAGAAGGACAGCAAACAATATTGGGGAAGTCTGCACAACTGAATTAAAGAAAAAGCATAGATGTCTCCTAGACATATCCAAACACTTTGAGGTACCAAGTAGCTGGGGCTGGGGGCTGGGGACCATAATCTTGGGGGACGTGTAGGTCAATTGGTATAACAAAGTTCGTAAAGAAAGTGTCTGGAGCCTTAAAATCTTGCTAGTGGCCATCTAAGATACAACTATTGGAACTGTCCTGTCCTGTCTGGAGTAAAGGTGAATGAAGAAAACCAAAGACATAGGAAAATATTAGCCCAAAGGACTAAAGGACCACATGAAAAAGAGACTCCAGCATCCCGAGCCCAGAATTAGATGGTGTTCTGACAGGGATCAAAGAGCAAAGAGTCCTGGACAGAGCTGGAGACAAACGTAGAACAGATTTCGAATTCAGGAAAAAAAGACCAGACTTACTGGTCTGACAGATACTGGAGGAACCCCCAAAACCATGGCTCCCTGCCTACCTTGAACTGAACCAAACCCTGAAGCCTATAAAACATGTGGCTGTCAGTTTGTGGTACTCTGGGAGCTTGCATGTTACTGTGATGCTGGAAGCTATGCCATCAGTATTCAAATACCAGCAGGTTCACCCATGACGGACAGGCTTCAGCTGAGCTTCCGGACTAAGACAGACTAGGAAGAAGGACCTGGTGGTCTACTTCTGAAAAGAATTAGCTGGTGAAAACCTTATAAATAGCTGCAGAACAATGTCTGATATACTGCCTGAAGATGAACCCCTCGGGTCGGAAGGCACTCAAAAGACAACTGGGGAAGAGTTGCCACTTCAGAGTAGAGCCAACCTTAATGATGTGAATGGAGTCAAGCTTTCATAACCTTCATCTGCTTATGTGGAACAACTCAAAATGAGAACAGCTGCAAACATACATTAATAATAGGAACATGGAATGTATGAAGTATGAATCTAGGAAAATTGAAAATCATCAAAAATGAAATGGAACACATAAACATAAATATCCAAGGCATTAGTGAGCTGAAATGGACTGTTAGTGGCCAGTTTGAATTGGGCAATCATGTGATCTACTATGCCGGGAATGACAAGTGGAAGAGGAATGGTGTTGTATTCATCACCAAAAAGGACATTTCAAGATCTATCCTGAAGTGCAATGCTGTCAGTGATAGGATAATATCCATAAGCCTACAAGGAAGACCAGTTAATATGACTACTCTTCAAATTTACACACCAACCACTAAGGCCAAAGATGAAGAAATTGAAGATTTTTACCAACTTCTGCAGTGTGAAATTGGTGAAACATGCAATCAGAATGCATTGATAATTACTGGTTATTGGAATGGAAAAGCTGGAAACAAAGAAGAAAGATTGGTAGTTGGAAAATATGGCCTTGGCAATGCTGGAGATTGCATAATAGAATTTTGCAATACTAATGACTTCTTTTTTGCAAATATCGTTTTTCAACAACATAAATGGCTACTATACCCCCAATGGACATAAATGAATCAAATTGAATACACCTGTGGAAAGAAATGATGGAAAAGCTCAATATCATTAATCAAGACAAGGCCAGGGGCCGACTGCAGAACAGGTCCTCAATTGCTCATATGGAAACAAATTCAAATTGAAGTGAAGAAAATTAGAACAAGTCCAAGAGAGCCAAAGTACAATGCTGGGTATATCCCACCTGAGTTAAGAGACCATCTCAAGAATAGATTGGATGCACTGAACACTAAAGAGCAAAGACCAAACGAGTTATGGAATGACATCAGACATCATACAAGAAGAAAGAGTGGAAAGAAAAAAAAAGGCCAAAATGGACATCAGAAGAGACTCTGAAACTTGCTCTTGCAAGTTGAGTAGCTAAAGTGAATGGAAGAAATGATGAAGTAAAAGAGCTAACAGAATATTTCAAAGGGTGGCTCTAGTAGAAAAAGTACTATAATAAAATGTGAAAAGATCTGGAGATAGAAAACCAAAAAGGAAGGACACACTAGGCCTTTCTCAAGCTAAAAAACTGAAGAAAAATTCAAGCCTCGAGTTGCAGTATTGAAAGGTTCTTTGGGTAAAATACTGAACAAAGCAGGAAATATCAAAAGGAGATGGAAGGAATGGGCAAAGTCACTGTACCAAAAAGAATTTGTTCATGTTCAGCCTATTCAGGGGGAAGCATATGATCAAGAACAGACGGTACTGAGGTAAGAAGTCCAAGCTGCACTAAAGGCATTGGTGAAAAACAAGGCTCCAGGAATTGATAGAATACGAACTGAGATGTTTCAACAAAGGGATGCAGTGCTGGAGATGCTCACTTGTCTATGTCAAGAAAATCGGAAGGCAGCTACCTGGCCAACTGACTGGAAGATATCCCTATTTATGCTTGTTCCCAAGAAAGGTGATCCAACTGAATGCAGAAATTGTGGAACAGTAGCATTAATATCACACGCAAGTAAAATTTTGGTGAAGACCATTCAAGAGTGGTTGCAGCAGTACATTGACAGAGAGCTGCCAGAATTTCAAGCCGATTCAGAAGAGGATGTGGAACAAGGGGTATCATTGCTGATGTCAAATGGATCCTGGCTGAAAGCAGAGAATACCAAAAAGATGTTTACTTGTGTTTTATTGACTATGCAAAGGCATTGACTGTGTGTATAATAACATTATAGATAACATTGTCAAGAATAGGAATTCCAGAACACTTAATTATGCTCATGAGGAACCTGTACATAGATCAAGAGGCAGTTGTTCAAACAGAGCAAGGAGATGCTGTGTGGTTTAAAGTCAGGAAATGTGTTCATTAGGGTTGTATCCTTTCACCATACTTTCAATTTGTATGCTAAGTAAATAATCTGAGAAGATGGACTATATGTAGAATGGGATATCAGGATTGGAGGAAGGCTCATGAACAACCTGTGATATGTGGATGACACAACCTTGCTTGCTGAAAGTGAAGAGGACTTGAACCACTTAGTGACGAAGATCAAAGACTACAGCCTTCAGTATGAATTACACCTTAACATAAAAAAAAAAAAAAATTCTCACAACTAGACCAATAAGTAACATCATGGTAAACAGAGAAAAGAGTGAAGTTGTCAAGAATTTCGTTTTACTTGGGTCCACAATTAACACCCATGGAAGCAACAATCAGGAAATCAAACGATGTATTGCATTAGGGAATGTGCTGCAAAAGACATTTTAAAATGTTAAAAAGCAAAGTGTCATCTTGAAGACTATGATCCGCCTGACCCAAGCCATGGCATTTTCATTTGCCTTATATACATGTGGAAGCTGGACAGTGAATAAGGAAGACCGAAGAAGAATTTATACCTTTGAATTACGGTGTTGGCAAAGAATATTGAGTATACTATGGACTGCCAAAAAGAACAAAAAAATCTGTTTTGGAAGAGGTACAACCAGAATGTTCCTTAGAAGCAAGGATGGTGAGACGTCCTTTCACATAGTTTGGACAGGTTGTCAGGAGGGAACCATTCCTGGAGAAGGCCATCATGCTTGGTAATGTAGAGAGTCAGAAAAAGAGAGGAAGACCCTCAATGAGATGGATTGACACTGTGGCTGCAACAATGGGCTCAAGCATAACAATGGATCATGAGGATGACGCAGGACCTGACAGTGTTTCATTCTGTTGTACATGGGGTCACTATGAGTACGAATTGACTCAAGGGCACCTACCAACATAAAACAAAAATAACACATGCAAGAACACGCTTCTTAGTTCAATCAAATATACAAAACCAAATAGGCAACTCCTGTTCAAAAGCAAGATGTGAAGGTAGGAAGGGACAGGAACTGGATGAGTGGACACAGGGAAGCAGTGGGAGAAAGGGGGAGTGTGCTGTCACATTGTGGGGATTACAGCCAACATCACAAAACAATGTGTGTACACATTTTTGAGTGAGAAATTAACTTGAGCTGTAAACTTTCACCTAAACAATTAAATTAAAAAAAAATGAGAGATTCAATAAGTAAGGTGAAAGAATGCTAACAGCCTGCCACACACCTTTTCCAATTTTGAACTACATAGTATGCCCTTGTTCAGTTTGAATGACGCCTCTTTATCAGTACAGTTCCTGCGTGAGCACAATTCAGTGCTCCAGAATTGCCATTCTTTGTAATGTTACCCATAATTTGTTACGATCCACACAGCTGAATGTCTTTGCATAGTAGACAAAAGACAGGTAACTATCTTTCTGGTGTTCCCTCTCTGCTTTTGGCCAATATGCATCTGCCATCAGCAGTGATAACTCTCATTCAAGTCTGAACCCAGATTAAACTTTGGCAGTTCTCTGTCATTGCGCAGCTGCAGCTGGTTTTGAATTATCTTCAGCAAAAATTTTGATAATCTCTGCATTCTATATGATCACCTTCCTTTGGAGTAGGCATGAATATGGATCTGATATGTTAAATATTCCTTTTTTAAATTGAATGACAATGCCATATAAACACTAATCCAAAAAAAAAAAAGATCTGCTGTGGCTATACTGCTATCTGACAAAGTAATGTTCAGAACAAGGAATATTACAAAAGATAAAGAGTACCACTAAATAATGATAAAGGAGTCGATTGACCAAAAAACACAAAATAATTTTAAATATGTATGTACCTAACATCCAAGTTTCAAGTACATAATGCAAGTCTGATAAGGTAGAAAGATGAAAAAGGCAAATCCACAATTATAACTGCTGACCCTTGTACTCTCCTCTCTCTATTTAATAGGATATGTAGTCAGAAAATCATTAAGTAAAAAGAAGAGTTGAACATCATCATCAACGATCTTGACCTAAAGGACATTTATAGAACATACCACACAATAATGCACATTTTCACATGCATAGTATATTCACCAAAATAGACCATACTTTGGACCACAAACAAACCGATAAATTTTAAGGAATTAAAATCATCAAAGGTTGTTATTTTTATTTTTAACTCAATGAAATATAATTAGAAATTGATAAAATAAAATATGTGGAGAATTTAAATAACCCAAGAGGTCAATGAGAAAGTCACAAGGAAATTAGAAAAAAAAAAAAAAAAATGAAAACACAGCATATTGAAATTTGTGGGATGTAAAGCAGTGCTAAGAGGCACATTTATCATATTAAATGCTTATTTTAAAAAAAGAGAAAATGTTTCAACTCAATGATCTAATATTCAACTTAAGAAAATAGAAAATGAAGAGAAAAACTGAAACAATGAAGGGAAAATATATAAACATAATAGCATAAATTAATGAAAATGAAAATTGAAAAACAGAATAAATAAATGAAACCAAATTATGTTCTTGGAAAGGTTAATCAAAGTCCCCTTGAATTCCACAGAAATTTAAAATGTATGTACGCATAGCTACTTGCACAAGATTTTTCATAGCAGCTTTTTTTTTTTCATAATAGCAAAAATCTGGAGATAATTCAAATGTCCATTAACACACTGAAAAAAGAGACAAAAAGTAGAATATGTACTCACTTGTGAAGTGAAGCATTGATAGAGGAAAAACTAAGCTATGATGGTGGAAGTCAGAAGTCTGAAAGCGAGTACTTATGGGATGAAGGAAATATTGTCTTGATTGGGGTGGTGTGTTCATAGATGCATACATTTGTCAGAGTCAAACTGTACATGCAAAATCTGGGCAGTTGAATACAGGTGAATTATGCCTCACTTATAAAATAACACAAAAATAATAGATAACATCACCACCTTGAAATACTCATCCAGAAGTTAATCAACAACTGAATGGATAAGCAAATTGTGGTATATCCACACAATTAAAAAAAACAATTTTTTTTTTTTTAGTTACTGTAAGTAAATTACAGTATATCCATACACTCACTACCCAGTAATAAAAACAAAAACTCTTGAAACATGCTTGGATGAATCAAGGATAAATCTCAAAATAATTATTTTAAATGGAAGAAATTAGAAAAAAATGTAGATTCCATTTATAAAAAAAAGTTCTAGAAAGTGTCAACTAATCAATGGTGATAGAAAGTGGATTAATGGTTGCCTGTAATTGGAGGTTGGTGAAGGATGGAAGAAGGGACCATAAAAGTGAGTAATGAAACTTTTAAAGGTAAGAGTTTTTTGTTTACTTATATAACACAGCAGTGAAAATTAGCAAACCACATCTAACTGCAATGATATGAATCAATTGCATAAATGTCATATGTGAATGAAATAAGATAGACTCTAAAATGCATACTAGATGATTCCATTTATATAAAATGTGAAAACAAACAAAGCTAGCCTATAACAGTAGTCAGGATTGTGCTTTGGGGAAAGGAAGGAAAATGATTAAAAGAAGAAAAATGGGCAAGCTGATGGGGGTCTAGCATTTTCTATTTCTTGACCTGATTTGTAATTACATGGAAGCTATTCACTTTGGGATTAATCTTCACAATCTTGATATATTTAGATTTATTTATGTATGGTTAAATGAAACAACAAAGATTAAGAAAAAAAATTATAGAAGAATTGCTTTTCATAAAAAGCAAGAACTGAAAGTAAACCAATGCATATTAATGGCATAAAATGTAAATAAAGCACTGTCAGTTCAAGCAATGGAGCACTACATAGCCCAGAAAATAAATAAAGAACAACTCTGGATAAATCAGTCTTAGAAGAATCACAATCAGAATGCCCCTTAGAAAAGAGGATGGCGAGACTTTCAATTGCTTAGTTCAGACATGTTATCAGGAAAGACCAATCACTAGAAAAGGTCACCTTGTTTGGTAAAGTAGAAAAAAGTAGAGCGTCAGTGAAAATGTGAGAAACCTTCAATGAGATGTATTGACAGCAATGGACTCATACCAATGATTATTAAGATGGCACAGGATCAGACAATGTTTTTTGTTGTTGTACATAAGGTCACCATGGGTTGGAGTGAACTCGAGGGCAACTAACAACACCATGGACAAAAATATGGATGAATTCTAAAAAATATAATGTCAGCTGAAATAAGACACTAAAGAGTTCATATGGCATAATAATATTTACATAAGTTTGCAAAGTAGGCAAATCTTTATTCTTTAAGATGCATAGGAAACATATGGCATGTCGGTAATGCTTTTTGATAAATACTTGTTATTGACTCAAATATATTTTGTACATATTTGTTTTTGTACATTATACCTTTAAATAAAACATTTTAAATATTTGAAAACTTACCATTTCTTCTTCATTGTCTATATAAATCAGATTAGATTTCTTAAAAGTACAGGCGTTCTGACTCTCAGTCCAGTTTTTTTTATCACTACTAATAAAATAGCAATTGTTGGAATAGGATAACCAGTCCTCTGGACAACAGCCACAATGATATGCTGAATAAAGAACATAAATTACTATACAGAATCAATTTGAATTAAACAATAAAAATTAATTGACATATTTGCATAGACATAAGCATATATCTACATAACCTATATATACAATCTTATGCACTCATACATACATATTAAAAAAAAAACACATACACACACACAATCAGCCTCCTATCCCCTAATTTATGCACCATTAAAAGCAAACAAACACATGTCCTGAAAATCACTGAACAACACCACTTTATTAGAATAGTAAAATCATTTGTTTCATTGTTGTTGCTAATCTTTTTTTTTTTTTAATCTTTATAGGTAAGCTTTCGGCTGCTAATCGAAAGATCAGCAGTTCAAATCCACCAGTCGCTCCTTGGAAACCCTATGGAGCAGTTCTACTCTGTCCTATACGGTCACTGCGAGTCGGAATTGACTAGATGGCAATGGATTTTGGTTGGTTTTTGGTAATCTTTATAAAAGCAGTGGGAAATTTGGGCCGATTGTCAAAAAAAGGGTATAGTGATTTTAAAAGAATATTTCTTGTAAATTTGGAACAAGAAGGATTTTCTCATGTGATCTTTATTAATGAAATTTGTTGCTAAATTTTTGAAGGTTACAAAAAAATCTGTTATTATTTCTTCATGGCCTGAAATAGAAACAAAATGCAATCTTAATACATTAGAACTTTTAAAATTACTACATACCTCTCTGTGTTCTGTTCTCTTCCAGCATTCCAATAGCTACAAAGATTATAGTAATTGTTATAGAGATTAATATTTCTGTAACAAATCATTATAATTTTGTTTCCTAGTTTGAAATGTGGTGTATCATTTAGTATTATAATAATGTACATTAAATTTTTTTACTAATAAAAATTAATAAAGTAATGAAGGTTTTTGGAAAAATATATAAAGAGCCTAATGGGCGTTTGATTTAACTACCTTCAAAAATTAATTTTTATTTCTCAGTAAATGTTTTCAGTCTCTGAATGCAAGCCCTTGAGATGTGACAAACACACATGTACGTATATACACACCCACACCCACACAATATACACATTTATAATTAACAACAAATACTCTGTACAATCATTCTGTTGTTTACACTTTTGGAAAACTCAGACTAACCTTTCCACATTTAGTCCAGATTGATAAGACACTATTTGCCAAGTTAAAAAAATTTGGCAAAGATATGGCAGAAATGCATACATTAAAATGATAATTCGATTCCATAATATAAAGAAATATCTAGAGGCATCTTCAAACCTTTAAAGGGAATATTGCCTTACAATTTTTCAAAAACTTACAGGGAGTACCAACTACGACTGTCACGGTTATTACACTGGCCATCAAGACAATGCAGATGATTCCCAGGATCCCAGCAACGAGCTTCCCTGGAGGTGATAGAAGATATGCAGAGAGGGAAATGGAAACACAGAGATAGGATAGATGGACTCAATGTTTAGAAAGTTTACATATAAGAGAGCCCAGATGCACAGGGAATCATATACATAAATACGGGACATTGAATCCACATTCTCCATTGTAATTTTTCTCTCAGAACACACCATCGCATTTTCAGTAAAACAATAGCTGAGGAGTTGTTCATCAAAGGTTGCAAATTTCAACAATGCCTGAATAGAATTAATCTTCAGATTTCATAGTAGAATATGATTATCTGTACTTCAGGTATGACACTCAAAAATGAAAAATAGTGAGCCTGCTCCCTTCATCTGACTAACCTTCCTCCATGTCTTCATTTTCACTTTCTCCCCACATCTCTGCACAAGAGCTTCACATCCTAGTGTAGTTATATTGAGAACGGATTAAATGATTTACCTTTGCAGTGGAAATTCTTGTCATTCTTCTGAAGATCCTGGGAAGCACTATGAAAGTTTAATTCCACATAAGTTATTTCTTGCTCAGTGACTGAAATGGAGCTATCAGCGTTCTTGGGTTTGATTTGCTGCCTTTTGGGGTTCTTGGCCATACCCAATTCTGAGTAGGTTACTGTTTGATCATTCATCTCTGCAGCTGAGGTGTGTCAAGGTCTGTGCTCTATGAGAAACTGTGCTTAAGAAGGAAATACGTGCTGTTTTTATATATGACAAGATCAAACTAGGTGGGGAGGAAGGGTAAGTATCAGTGCTCACTTTGCAGATGAGAATCTAAAGTTCTGGTTCTAATTTACTCAGAGCCTTGCACAAATATCTCATGCTGGAATAAGTAATTTTTAAAGATATTCTGTATTCAATTAAATATTTTTGGTTGGAGTAATACAAAGCAAAAATTATTGAAGAATAAAGAAGTTCATAAATAGAATATCCATACTTATTAAAAATAATATTCCACAGAAATATTTTAAACCATTGTAATACCTGGGTTAAAAGTTAAAATGCTTCATTGGAAACTAATAATGCCTTAAATTATGACAATATTGTAATACAATAATGACTAAAGACTACATGTTCCAAAGAAACGGGAATTGGAAAGATGCACTAAATAGTGACTTATGTTTATTTATAAAGGAAATAAAATGTTATTATATGACCTTATTCTTATTAAAGAACTGGTGACGTGTTCTGAGAAATCATTACATATTTAAGGAAATATATATCAGAATAATTGTATAACACAGTGAACTTATCAACAGCCTACAGAATATTGGAAACACCATTTTAAACAACTTAAAATATATATTTTTTATACAAAAATTATTTGACGATTTATGTAGAAGATGACAACATTAAAACAAAAAAGAACAACTAAAAATGTAGGCATAGATTTTTTCATATGGAGAGGAAGTCAAGGTGATATAAAGAAGTAAAAGTTTGGTTTAAACTTAAAAAGATGGGGTAAATATGAAGGTAACCACAAAGGAAACTAACAATTGAACACATCAAAATAAAAAACAAGAAAAACATAAAGACTCAGCAAATACAAAACCAACAACAATGAAAGAGATGAAAAGAAAATACATAAAGAACAAGGACGCAGTACAGATAATTAGGTGAAACAAAGAAACTGTCAACAGCACAAAAAAATACATCAAAATGACAGAATTAAATTCATTAAAAAAAAAATTCATATCTATCAATAATTACACTAAATTTAGAGGAACTAAATGCACCAATAAAGAGACAGAGAGTGGCAGAATGGATAAAAAAAGGAAACACCATCCATCTATATGCTGCCTAAAAGAGACAAACCCTTAAGATAAAGATACTTAAATCAAATAAAAAACAAACTAAAACTCAAAGAATGGAAAAAAATATATGCATTAAGCAAACAACAATCAAAAAAGAACAGGAGTGGCAATATTAATCTCTAACCAAATAAACTTTAAAGCAAAATCCACCACAAAGGATAAGCAGAGACATTGTATAATGATTAAAGGGTCAATACACCAGGAGGATATAACCATAATAAATATTTATGCACCCCACCAGAGTTCCAAAATACATAAAACAAACTCTAACAGAATTGAAAAGAGAAATAGACAGCTCCACAGAAATAGTAGGAGAATTCAACACACCACTTTCGGTGAAGGACAGAACATCCAGAAAGAAGCTCAATAAAGACATGAAACATCTAAATGCCACAATCAACCAACCTGATCTCATACACATACAGAATACTCTGCCCAACAGCCGCCAAGTCTACTGTTCTTTCCAGTGCACACGGAACATTCTCCAGAATAGACCAATATTGGGATATAAAGCAAGCCTTAACAGAATCCAAAAAATCAAAATATTAGGAGGCAACATTTCTGGCCAAAAAACCATAAAAGTAGAAATCAATAACAGAAACAAAAAGGAGAAAAATAAAACACATGGAAACTGAACAACACCTTGCTCGAAAACTACTGGGTTATAACAGAAATCAAGGACAGAACAAAGAAATTCATAGAATCAAATGAGAATGAAAACACATTGTACCAGAACATTTGGGATATAGCAAAAGTGATGCTCAGAAGTCAATTTATATATAGCAATAAACGCACATATCCAAGAAGAAGAAAGGGACAAAATCAAATTTACCCTATAATTCAAATAAATAGAGAGCAGCAAAAGAAGACTTCAGGCACCAAAAGAAAGGAAATAATTACAATTAGAGCAGAAATAAATGAAATGGAATATAGAAAAACAATTGAAAAAGTTAACAAAACCAAAAGTTGGCTCTCTGGAAAGATCAATAAAATCGATAAACCACCGGCTAAACTGACAAAAATAAGAAAGGAAGCAAATAACCTGAATAAGAAATGAGATGGGCGATATCACAACAGACCCGGCTGAAATTAAAATAGACATAACAGAATACTATGAAAAATTGTACTCCAACAAATTCAAAAACCTAGAGGAAACAGACAAATTTTTAGAAACATACTACCTGCCTAAACTAACACAAACCAAGGCGGAAAAGCTAAATAAACCTATAACAAAAGAAGAGATTGAAGAGGTAATTTTTAAAAATCCTCCCTACCCCCCCCCCCAAAAAAGCCCTGGCCCAGATAACGTCGCTGGAGAATTCTACTAAACTTTCAGTGAAGACTTAACACCAGTACTACTAAAGGTATTTCACATCATAAAAAAAAGATGGAACACTCCCACACTCATTCTATAAAGCCAACAGAACCCTGATACCAAAACCAGGTAAAAAGACACCACAAAAAAGAAAATTACCCAACATTCCTCATGAATGAGGCTAATATCCCTCATGAACAGTCACAAAAATCCTAAACAAAATTGTAGCCAATAAAATTCAACAACATATCAAAAAATTAATTCACCGTGACCAAGTGGGATTTATACCAGGTATGCAGGGATGGTTCAGCATTAGAAAACAATGTATTCTATCACATAAATAAAAGACAAGAATCACATGGTCTTATCAAATGATACAGAAAAGGCATTTGACGAAGTCCAACACCCACTCATGATAAAAAAAATCTCAGAAAAATAGGAATAGAAGAGAATTCTTCGACATAATAAAGGGCATTTATACAAAGCCAACAGCCATCATCATTCTAAATGGAGAGTCTGAAAGCACTTTTATTTAACACGCTGCTGAAAGTCCTAGCCAGAGCAATAAGGCAAGAAACAGAAATAAACAGCATCCAAATTGGTAAGGAAGAAATAAAAGTATCCCTACTTGCTGATGATATGATCTCGTATGTAGAAAATTCCAAAGAATCCCTCAGGAAACTACTGGAGCTAATAGAAGATTTCAGGAAAGTATCGGGATACAAGATAAAGATACTTAAATCAGTTGGGTTCCTTTACACCAATAAAGAGAAATTCAAAGAGGGAATCACCAAATCAATACCATTTACAATAGCCCCCAAGAAGATAAAATACTTTAGAATAAATCTAACAAGAGACGTAAAAGACCTCTGCAAAGGAAACTGTAAGACACTACTGCAAGAAACCAAAAGAGACCTACATAAGTGGAAAAACATACCATGAGCACGGATAGGAAGGCTCAACATTGTGAAACTGTCAATTTTACCCAAAGGCATCTATAGACGCAATGCAACCCCAATTCAAAATCCAATGACATTTTTTAATGAGATGGAGAAACAAATCACCAACTTCATATAGAAAGGGAAGAGACCCTGGATAAATAATTACTGAAGAAGAGGGCCATGTTGGGAGACCTCACACTATCTGGCTTTAGAAACTATTCCACTGCCACAGTGGTCAAAATAGCCTGGTACTGGTACAACACATACATAGACCAATGGAACTGAATTGAGGATCCAAACATAAATTCATCCACCTATGAGCAGCTGATATTTGACAAAGGCCCCAAATCCATTAAAAGGAGAAAAGACAGTCTCTTTAACAAATGGTGAGGGCAGACCTGGATATCCATCTGCAAAAAAATGGAACAAGACCTATATCTCATGCCATGCACAATAACTAACTCAAAATGGATCAAAGACTTAAGTATAAAATCTAAAACTACAAAGATCAAGGAAGAAAAAATACGGACAATGCTAGGAGCCCTAAAATACTGCTTAAACAGAGTACAAGACACCAGAAGAGAAACTAGATAACTGGGAGCTCCTAAAAGTCAAACACTCATGCTCATCAAAAGACCACTAAAAGAGTAAAAAGACGACCTACAGACTGGGAAAAAAAATTTGGCTATGACATATTCAATCAGGATCCAGTCTTTAAATACTGCAAAATCTCAACAAAAAAAAGAAATAACCAATTTAAAAAATGGGCAAAGCATATGAACAGACACTTCACCAAAGAAGACATTCAGGCGACACCAGATATATGAGTAAATGCTCAGGATCATTAGCCATTCCACAATGCAAATCAAAACTACAATGAGGGAGGCGGAGCCAAGATGGCGGACTAGGCAGACGCTACCTCGGATCCCTCTTACAACAAAGACACGGAAAAACAAGTGAATCGATCACATACATAACAATCTACGAACCCTGAACAACAAACACAGATTTAGAGACGGAGAACGAACTAATACGGGGAAGCAGCGATTGTTTCCAGGGCCTGGAGCCAACATACTAGTCAGGTACGGCACAAGCACAGAGAGCTGCTCCACCCCCCTGAACTAACCCCTGGAGGGGGACCAGCCGGTTCCGCGGGCGACGTGGGATGCAGCCGGTAGGAGAAGTCCCCGGGAGGCAGTGACTGCTTTTGGAGCAGGAAGAGCAGCGTCCCAGCCGGGGAACCGTCCCGCCAGGATTTGGACTGGATGCAGGTACAGCATAAACACGGAGAGCTGCTCCACCCCCCTGAACTAACCCCGGGAAGGGGCCCAGCCGGGTCGCGCAGGCGGCTTGGGACGCAGACGATAGGAGAAGTCCCCGGGAGGCAGCGACTGGTATTGGAGCGGGGAGAACAGCGTCCCAGCCGGGACACTCAGTCACGGCACAAGCACGGGGAGCTGCTCCACCCACCTGAACTAACCCCGGGAGGAGGCCCAACTGGTTCTCGGGGGCGGAACGGCCACACGGCTGGAGGGACGAGAAGTCCCCAAGAGGCAGTGATAGACTTTGGAGTCGAGAGTGCACCGTCCCAGTAGGGGAGCCTTGACGCTGGGCGTGGGGCTGGAAGCGGAGGCTCTGACCGTGACTCCAGTGGGCCAGACCCCCCGGGGGCAATCTCCACACAGCCAGCTCACGTAGGCGACGCGCCCGCGGGAATCTCAGATATAATAGTCATTCCAAGCAAGACAAGCAACTCTGGCTATATTCTGAGGTGCTACTCTCCTATCTCTCTGTTCCCTCCCCCACCCTCCCCAGGCGGCTTCATTAACATCCGAATAGCCTGAGCCAGAGGGAGAACTCTGATAGGGATCTGACTGCATTTTTTTTTTAGCAGATTTTCTGGAAAAACTAGTTTCCCAGTGATGGCTCGGAGACAACAATCCATATCAAACCACTTAAAGAAGCAGACCATGACACCTTCTCCAACCCCCAAACAAAAGAATCAAAATCTTTCCCAAATGAAGATACAATCTTGGAATTATCAGATACAGAATATAAAAACTAATTTACAGAATGCTTAAAGATATCACAAATGAAATTAGGATAACTGCAGAAAAAGCCAAGGAACACAACGATAAAACTGTTGAAGAACTCAAAAATATTATTCAAGAACATAGTGGAAAAATTAATAAGTTGCAAGAATCCATAGACAACATGTAGAAATCCAAAAGATTAACAATAAAATTACAGAATTAGACAACGCAATAGGAAGTCAGAGGAGCAGCCTCGAGCAATTAGAATGCAGACTGGGACATCTGGAGGACCAGGGAATCAACACCAACATAGCTGAAAAAAAATCAGATAAAAGAATTAAAAAAAATGAAGAAACCCTAAGAATCATGTGGGACTCTATCAAGAAGGATAACCTGCGGGTGATTGGAGTCCCAGAACAGGGACGGGAGACAGAAAACACAGAGAAAATAGTTGAAGAACTCCTGACACAAAACTTCCCTGACATCATGAAAGACGAAAGGATATCTATCCAAGATGATCATCGAACCCCGTTTAAGATCGATCCAAAAAGAAAAACACCAAGACATATTATCATCAAACTTGCCAAAACCAAAGAAAAACAGAAAATTTTAAAAGCAGCCAGGGAGAAAAGAAAGGTTTCCTTCAAGGGAGAATCAATAAGAATAAGTTCAGACTACTCAGCAGAAACCATGCAGGCAAGAAGGGAATGGGACGACATATACAGAACACTGAAGGAGAAAAACTGCCAGCCAAGGATCATACATCCAGCAAAACTCTCTCTGAAATATGAAGGCGAAATTAAGATATTTACAGACAAACACAAGTTTAGAGAATTTACAAAAACCAAACCAAAGCTACAAGAAATACTAAAGGATATTGTTTGGTCAGAGAACCAATAATATCAGATATCAGCACAACACAAGGTCACAAAACAGATCGTCCTGATATCAACTCAAATAGGGAAATCACAAAAACAAACAAATTAAGATTAATTAAAAAAAAATACACATAACAGGGAATCATGGAAGTCAATAGGTAAAAGATCACAATAATCAAAAAGAGGGACTAAACACAGGAGGCATTGAACTACCATATGGAGAGTGATACAAGGCGATACAGAACAATACAAGTTAGGTTTTTACTTAGAAAAATAGGGGTAAATAATAAGGTAACCACAAAAAGGTATAACAACTCTATAACTCAAGATAAAAGCCAAGAAAAACGTAACGACTCAACTAACATAAAGTCAAACACTATGAAAATGAGGATCTCACAATTTACTAAGAAAAACGCCTCAGCACAAAAAAGTATGTGTAGAAAAATGAAATTGTGAACAACACACATAAAAAGGCATCAAAATGAGAGCACTAAAAACTTATTTATCTATAATTACCCTGAATGTAAATGGACTAAATGCACCAATAAAGAGACAGAGAGTCACAGACTGGATAAAGAAACACGATCCATCTATATGCTGCCTACAAGAGACACACCTTAGACTTAGAGACACAAACAAACTAAAACTCAAAGGATGGAAAAAAGTATATCAAGCAAACAATAAGCAAAAAAGAAGAGGAGTAGCAATATTAATTTCTGACAAAATAGACTTTAGACTTAAATCCACCACAAAGGATAAAGAAGGACACTATATAATGATAAAAAGGACAATTGATCAGGAAGACATAACCATATTAAATATTTATGCACCCAATGACAGGGCTGCAAGATACATAAATAAAAGTTTAACAGAATTGAAAAGTGAGATAGTCACCTCCACAATTATAGTAGGAGACTTCAACACACCACTTTCGGAGAAGGACAACACATCCAGTAAGAAGCTCAACAGAGACACTGAAGATCTAATTACAACAATCAACCAACTTGACCTCATTGACTTATACAGAACTCTCCACCCAACTGCTGCAAAATATACTTCTTTTTCTAGCGCACATGGAACATTCTCTAGAATAGACCACATATTAGGTCATAAAACAAACCTTTGCAGAGTCCAAAACATCGAAATATTACAAAGCATCTTCTCAGACCACAAGGCAATAAAACTAGAGATCAATAACAGAAAAACTAGGGAAAAGAAATCAAATACTTGGAAAATGAACAATACCCTCCTGAAAAAAGACTGGGTTATAGAAGACATCAAGGAGGGAATAAGGAAATTCTTAGAAAGCAACGAGAATGAAAATACTTCCTATCAAAACCTCTGGGACACAGCAAAAGCAGTGCTCAGAGGCCAATTTATATCGATAAATGCACACATACAAAAAGAAGAAAGAGCCAAAATCAGAGAACTGTCCCTACAACTTGAACAAATAGAAAGTGAGCAACAAAAGAATCCATCAGGCTCCAGAAGAAAACAAATAATAAAAATTAGAGCTGAACTAAATGATTTAGAGAACAGAAAAACAATTGAAAGAATTAACAAAGCCAAAAGCTGGTTCTTTGAAAAAATTAACAAAATTAATAAACCATTGGCTAGACTGACTAAAGAAATACAGGAAAGGAAACAAATAACCCGAATAAGAAACGAGAAGGACCACATCACAACAGAACAAAATGAAATTAAAAGAATCATTTCAGATTATTATGAAAAATTGTACTCTAACAAATTTGCAAACCTAGAAGAAATGGATGAATTCTTGGAAAAACACTACCTACCTAAACTAACACATTCAGAAATAGAACAACTAAATAGACCCATAACAAAAAAAGAGATTGAAACGGTAATCAAAAAACTCCCAACAAAAAAAAGCCCTGGCCCGGACGGCTTCACTGCAGAGTTCTACCAAACTTTCAGAGAAGAGTTAACACCACTACTTCTGAAGGTATTCCAAAGCATAGAAAATGATGGAATACTACCCAACTCATTCTATGAAGCTACCATCTCCCTGATACCAAAACCAGGTAAAGACATTACAAAAAAAGAAAATTATAGACCTATATCCCTCATGAACATTGATGCAAAAATCCTCAACAAAATTCTAGCCAATAGAATCCAACAACACATCAAAAAAATAATTCACCCTGACCAAGTGCGATTTATACCAGGTATGCAAGGCTGGTTTAATATCAGAAAAACCATTAATGTAATCCATCACATAAATAAAACAAAAGACAAAAACCACATGATCTTATCAATTGATCCAGAAAAGGCATTTGACAAAGTCCAACACCCATTTATGATAAAAACTCTTACCAAAATAGGAATTGAAGGAAAATTCCTCAACATAATAAAGGGCATCTATGCAAAGCCAATAGCCAATATCACTCTAAATGGAGAGAACCTGAAAGCATTTCCCTTGAGATCGGGAACCAGACAAGGATGCCCTTTATCACCGCTCTTATTCAACATCGTGCTGGAAGTTCTAGCCAGGGCAATTAGGCTAGACAAAGAAATAAAAGGTATCCGGATTGGCAAGGAAGAAGTAAAGTTATCACTATTTGCAGATGACATGATTATATACACAGAAAACCCTAAGGAATCCTGCAGAAATCTACTGAAACTAATAGAAGAGTTTGGCAGAGTCTCAGGTTATAAAATAAACATACAAAAATCACTTGGATTCCTCTACATCAACAAAAAGAACACCGAAGAGGAAATCACCAAATCAATACCATTCACAGTAGCCCCCAAGAAGATACTTAGGAATAAATCTTACCAAGGATGTAAAAGACCTATACAAAGAAAACTACAAAGCTCTACTACAAGAAATTCAAAAGGACATACTTAAGTGGAAAAACATACCTTGCTCATGGATAGGAAGACTTAACATAGTAAAAATTTCTATTCTACCAAAAGCCATCTATACATTTAACGCACTTCCGATCCAAATTCCAATGTCATATTTTAAGGGGATAGAGAAACAAATCACCAATTTCATATGGAAGGGAAAGAAGCCCCGGGTAAGCAAAGCACTACTGAAAAAGAAGAAGAAAGTGGGAGGCCTCACTTTACCTGACTTCAGAACCTATTATACAGCCACAGTAGTCAAAACAGCCTGGTACTGGTACAACAACAGGCACATAGACCAATGGAACAGAACTGAGAACCCAGACATAGACCCATCCACGTATGAGCAGCTGATATTTGACAAAGGACCAGTGTCAATGAATTGGGGAAAAGATAGCCTTTTTAACAAATGGTGCTGGCATAACTGGATATCCATTTGCAAAAGAATGAAACAGGACCCATACCTCACACCATGCACAAAAACTAACTCCAAGTGGATCAAAGACCTAAACATAAAGACTAAGATGATAAAGATCATGGAAGAAAAAATTGGGACAACCCTAGAAGCCCTAATATAAGGTATAAACAAAATACAAAACATTACCAAAAATGATGAAGAGAAACCGGATAACTGGGAGCTCCTTAAAATCAAACACCTATGCTCATCTAAAGACTTCTCCAAAAGAGTAAAAAGACCACCTACAGATTGGGAAAGAATTTTCAGCTATGACATCTCAGACCAGCACCTGATCTCTAAAATCTACATGATTCTGTCAAAACTCAACTACAAAAAGACAAACAACCCAATCAAGAAGTGAGCAAAGGATATGAACACACATTTCACTAAAGAAGATATTCAGGCAGCCAACAGATACATGAGAAAATGCTCTCGATCATTAGCCATTAGAGAAATGCAAATTAAAACTACGATGAGATTTCATCTCACACCAGCAAGGCTGGCATTAATCCAAAAAACACAAAATAATAAATGTTGGAGAGGCTGCGGAGAGATTGGAACTCTCATACACTGCTGGTGGGAATGTAAAATGGTACAACCACTTTGGAAATCCATCTGGCGTTATCTTAAACAGTTAGAAATAGAACTACCATACAACCCAGAAATCCCACTCCTAGGAATATACCCTAGAGATAGAAGAGCCTTCATACAAACAGATATATGCAGACCCATGTTTATTGCAGCTCTGTTTACAATAGCAAAAAGTTGGAAGCAACCAAGGTGTCCATCAACGGATGAATGGGTAAATAAATTGTGGTATATTCACACAATGGAATACTACGCATCGATAAAGAACAGTGACGAATCTGTGAAACATTTCATAACATGGAGGAACCTGGAAGGCATTATGCTGAGCGACATTAGTCAGAGGCAAAAGGACAAATATTGTATAAGACCACTATTATAAAATCTGAGAAATAGTAAACCTGAGAAGAACACATACTTTTGTGGTTACGAGGCGGGGAGGGAGGGAGGGTGGGAGAGGGTTTTTTATTGATTAATCAGTAGATAAGAACTGCTTTAGGTGAAGGGAAAGACAACACTCAATACATGGAAGGTCAGCTCAATTGGACTGGACCAAAAGCAAAGAAGTTTCTGGGATAAAATGAATGCTTCAAAGGTCAGCGGAGCAAGCGCGGGGGTCTGGGGAACATGGTTTGCGGGGACTTCTAAGTCAATTGGCAAAATAATTCTATTATGAAATCATTCTGCATCCCACTTTGAAATGTGGCGTCTGGGGTCTTAAATGCTAACAAGCGGCCATCTAAGATGCATCAATTGGTCTCAACCCACCTGGAGCAAAGGAAAATGAAAAACACCAAGGCCACACGACAACTAAGAGCCCAAGAGACAGAAAGGGCCACATGAACCAGAGACCTACATCATCCCGAGACCAGAAGAACTAGTTGGTGCCCGGCCACAATCGATGACTGCCCTGACAGGGAGCACAGCAGAGGACCCCTGAGGGAGCAGGAGATCAGTGGGATGCAGACCCCAAATTCTCATAAAAAGACCAAACTTAATGGTCTGACTGAGACTGGAGGAATCCCGGCGGCCATACTCCCCAGACCTTCTGTTGGCATAGGACAGGAACCATTCCCGAAGACAACTAATCAGACATGAAAGGGACTGGTCAGCGGGTGGGAGAGAGACGCTGATGAAGAGTGAGCTAATTATATCAGGTGGACACTTGAGATTGTGTTGGCAACTCTTGTCTGGAGCGGGGATGGGAGGATAGAGAGAGAGGGAAGCCGGCAAAATTGTCACGAAAGGAGAGACTGAAAGGGCTGACTCAAGAGGGGGAGAGCAAGTGGGAGTAGGGAGTGAGATGTATGTAAACTTATATGTGACAGACTGATTGGATTTGTAAATGTTCACTTGAAGCTTAATAAAAGTTATAAAAAAAAAAATCTACAATGAGATACCATTTCCCTCCAACAAGGCTGGCATTAATCCAAAAAACACTAAATATTAAATGTTGGAGAGGTTATGGAGAGACTGGAACACTTATAACTGCTGGTGGGAATGTAAGATATTGCATCCACTTTGGAAACCCATTTGGCACTCCCTTAAAAAGCTAGAAATAGATCTACCATAGGATCCAGCACTCCCACTCATTGGGAATTATCCTAGAGAAATAAGAGCCCTCACACGAATAGATACATGCATACCCATGTTCACTGTAGCTCTGTTCACAACAGGAAAAAGATGAAAACAACCTAGGTGCCCATCAACAGACAAATGCATAAGCAAATTGTGGTACATACACACAATGGAATACTATGCAATGATAAAGAACAACGATGAATCAGCAAAACACCTCATAACATGGATGATTCTGGAAGGCATTCTTATACTAAATATGATGTATGCAGTAATTAAAAAAAAAGAACACTACAGCATGATAATAGAGCTTTATTGCAGAAATGCAAGACTAAACATTTGAGGAAAAATACATGCAGGTTACTTCATAAACATTACACAGAAAAAGATATAACAATCTCATAACATGGATGATTCTGGAAGGCATTTTGCTGAGTGAAATTAGTTGCAAAAGGGCAAGTATTGTACGAGACCATTAGTATAAGAACTCTAGCCATGATAAAACATAAGTAATATAGATTATAATTTGAAAATGTACATTTGTATTAGAATACAGGAGCCCTGGTGGGCCAGTGATTAAGAGATCAACTGCTAACCAAAAGTTTGGCAGTTCTAATCTTCCAGTCACTTCTTGGAAACCCTGTAGGGCAATTCTACTCTGTCCTATAGAGTTGTCCTGTAGTTAAACCCTGGTGGCGTAGTGGTTAAGTGCTACAGCTGATGACCAAAGGGTTAGCAGTTCAAATTCGCCAGGCTCTTCTTGGAAACTCTATGGGGCAGTTCTACTCTGGCCTATAGGGCTGCTATGAGTTGGAATTGACTCGATGGCATTGGGTTTTATAGGGTTGCAATGAGTTGGAATTGCCTCAGTGACAATGGATATGGGAATTAGAATACAAAGGAGCAAATGTAGCAACAAGGGCTACATAAAGGTAGGGAGTAGTAAGGTCTTTTCATTGTTGGAGAAGTTGTAAAAAGAATGATTTGCTAGAATTTAGTGAGTAAAGCCTGAGTGTTGTAAAATGTAGAGCACCACTACAAAAATAGTCAAAACACATTGAATCATAAAGCTTTAGTAAGGAAAGCGGAACAATAAAAATATTTATAATAAAAAATAATAAAACAAAGAAAAATAATATATATTTAGAGCTACAAATGAAAGAAAATAGTAAACGGTAAAGTTTAACCTAAATTAAATAATTATATTAAATATAAATAAATTTTGCAATTTAAACACTAATTTTAAAGTCCGCATAGAACTTTTCCCAGAATACACTATATGTTTATATTTCAAAGAATGTAAATATAAAATGTATAGAACTGTGTTGCTGATGAAGTAGTGCCTAGCCAAGTCATCAGGTGGGCACTTGAAATTAATTGAATTAAACTTAACACTAAGTATTTGAACACATTAAAAATAATCATTAGCTAATTTAATGAGAAGTACTTTAAATATATGCATAAAGGAAAGAAGAAAGTAAAAAGATTAAAAAAGAAATACCGTGCAACACAAACCAGTAGAAAAATACTACAGTTAAAGGACTTTCATATTAAAAGGCATGGCTGTACTTTCTCCAAGACAGGTTTGTTTAAATTAATTAAAGCAAATGAAATGAAAAAATTCAATTCCTCTTTCACAAAACTACATTTTAACCAGATTTAGAACATTTCCAGCATCACGACAAATTCTGTAACCACAGTGTATTTAAAATAGAAATTAACTACAAAATTTTGAAAATCCTTATATGATTCTTTACTCAACAATATATTTATAAATTACATATGGGTCACAGGAGTGATCACAGTGCATATCCGTAATTTTATATGAATTATAATAAAAATGAATGTATCAAAATTGTCTTGTAAAAATGATTGCCTTAAGTACATACAACAGAAGAAAAGAAAGCATAAAATCAATTACTTTAGCATACATCCAAAAAGTTAGAAATTGAACAGCAAATTATATCAAAATGTCATAGGAGGAAGAAAACAATAAAAAGTGGGAATAAATGCTAAAGTACCAAAGTTATAATAGAGAGGCTCAACAAGGCAAGTGTTTTCCGTTGAAAAGACATTAAAATTGATAAATCATAGATGAGGCTGTCAAGGAAAAAAGTGGAGAAAGGACAAATTACATATCTGGAATAAAAAATGGAAACAAATAACAAAATATTATGAATATATTTTACTGTCTATATGAAATAAAAAATTCTTAGAAAATGATAATTACCAAAATGCAGTACAACAAAGAGAAAATTGAATAATCTACATACATTTAAATGCTGTTCTTCAGTGGTGCAAAAGGTTAAGCCCCGGACTACTAGACAAAAGTTGGAGGTTCAAACACACAGAGGTGCCTCGGAAGACAGGCCTGGCGATGTGATTTCGAAAGGTCACAGCCTTGAAAACTCTACGGAGCAGTTCTACTCTGCACTCTTGAGGGCGCCATGAGTCAGAGTGGATTTGAAGGAAACTAACAACAGCACATGTATTAAAGAAATGTAATTCTCTACTACACACTTTCCAACAAAAAAATCTACAAGCTTAGAGGGCATCAGTCGTGAAGAGTAACATTTAAAAATATAACATTACTTCCACAAAAAGAAAAAGTGGAATGCTTCCCTGCATAACTTTGATAGGAAAGTCCGTCAAGGGCATGGTAAAAAATCTCAGATGAATGTCTTTTGTGATCATGGAAGAAAAAATTCTTATACTAAATATGATGTATGTAGTAATTAAAAAAAAAGAACACTAAAATGCAGTAATTAAAAAAAAAGAACACTACAGCATGATAATAGAGCTTTATTGCAGAAATGCAAGACTAAACATTTGAGGAAAAATACATGCAGGTTACTTCATAAACATTACACAGAAAAAGATATAATAATCTCATCACAATAGCTACAAAAATGGTAGAAATGCAACATCCATTTATTTGAAAAAAAACTTTAAGAAAAATAGAATTACAAGGAAGCTGCTCTGATCTGAAAAAGGAATGTTAGAAAAAAAAAAACCTACAATATACCTTATATTTAATGAATGAAATGTTAAAATCTTTTCCTCTAAAATCATTATACGTATAAAACCTTTACTGCCTCCTCTATTCATAATAGAAAATGAAATGAGTGAAAATAATGCGAGAAAAAAGTCATTACATCCAGAAAAAATAAAGTGAGATTATTTACAGATGAAATATTGCTTATGTCAAAAATCTGGAATAATCTGTATATAAAATGATAGAAATAATACATAAAATTGGCAAAATCAGGATATAAGATCGATATGCAAATATCAATTGTCCTTCCATTTTCAGTAACAAAAATTATGAAATGAAATTTGAAATAGGATGTCATTGACAAAATCATAGAATATGAAATACCTATATTTCTGTAAGAATCAAGGTAGAACAACTATAAAATATAATAGAGAGACATTGAAGAAAACCTAAACAAACAGAGGGATACACCATGGTATTGATTAGAAAGCCAACACTGTAAGGATGTAAAAACATTACAAATTATTTTATGAAGAAGTCCCATACAATATCCCAGCAGGATTTTTTGACAGCTTTTTGAGGTATAATTCATGTGACATGATTTTTACCCATTTAAAGTGCATGATTTAGTGGGTTTTAGTGTACTTACAGAGTTTGCAATCATCGCCACTATGTAATTTTAGAAAACTGTCATAACTTCAAAATGAAATCCCGTAACTGTTAGTAGTCACTCTTCATTTCTGCCTCCCCTTGGTTCTAATCCACTTTCTATACCTATGGATTTGCCTACTGGGGGGAATTAAATCATACGATCTGTGTTTTTTTATGACTGACTTCTTTGACTTATGTTATGGCTTAAATTGTGTTCCTGCAAAAGAAATATCCAAGTCTTAACTTCTAGTACTTCTGAATGTAACCTTGTATGGAAATTGAGCCTTCAATGATGTTATCAGTCAAACTAACTCACAGTCCTGATAGAGGAGGGTGGATCCTAATCCCATCTGAGTGGTGTAATAAAGAAAACAGACACAGAAAGACAGAGGAAGGGGGCCATGTGACCCTGTGGTATAAGCCAAGGAACACCAGGAGCTACCAGAAGCCAGGAGAGAGGCAAGGAACAGATACTCCCCCAAAAGCTTAAGAAGAAATCAGCATGGCCATCATCCTTGTCTCAGACTTTCAGTCTTCAGAACTGTGAGACAATAAGTTTCTGTTCATGTAAGTTGTTTATGGCAACCCTTGGTTCAGTCATGTTACTGCAAGTACAAATGCATTCCTTTTCTTTTTTCTTTTTTGGCCAAATAATATTCCACTCCTTGGATATACTCAATTTTGCTTATACATTCATGAGTTGATGGAATATTTGAGTTATTTCCACTTTTTGGCTACAAATACTCATGCAGAAGTTTTTGTGTGGACATATGTTTTCAATTCTCTTGAATATATACCTAGGAATGAAATTTCTGGGGCATATGGCAACTCTGTTGTTTAACAATTTGATAAACTTCCTGTTTTCCAAAGTAACTGTACCATTTTACATTACAGGATTGCATTCTAGCAAAGCAAGGCGTCCAATGTCTGCAAATCCTTAGTGATACTTGCTGTACTCTGTCATATTTATTTTAGTAATCGTATAAGGTATGAGGAACCCTGGTGACACAGTGGTTGAGAATTCCAATATTAACCAAAAGGTGAGCCATTCGAATCCACCAGCTGCTCCTTGGAAACCCTGTGGGGAAGTTCTACTTTGTCCTATAGGGTCACTGTGAATTGGAACCTACTCGATGGCAATCGGCTTGATTTTTATTAGTTATGATATGATATCTTATTTTGGTTTTGATTTGCATTTCCCTAATAATTAATGATGTAGAAAATCTTTTCATGTGCTCATTAGACATTTGTACATCTTTTTTGAAGAAACGCCTATTCAAAACCCATTTTTACATTGAATAGTCTTTTTAATATTGATTTTTTTATCATTTTAGGTTTTGTATTTAGGTCTTTGACCCATTTTGAGCTTGTTTTTCTGCATGGAGTGAGGTATGGGTCTTGTTCCATTTTTTTGCAGATGGATATCCAGTTATGCCAGCACCATTTGTTAAAAAGATTGTCTTTTCCCCATTACAGTGTTTTGGGGCCTTTGTCAAAAATCAACTGCTCATATGAGTATGGATTTATGTCTGGATTCTCAATTCCGTTCCATTGGTCTGTGTATCTGTTGTTTTACCAGTACCAGGCTGTTTTGACTACTGTGGCTGTATAATAGGTTCTAAAATCAGGTAAAGTAAGGCCTTCCACTTTGTTCTTTTTCAGTAATGTTTTACTTATTCAGGGCCTCTTTCCCTTCCATATGAAGTTAGTGATTTGTTTCTCCATCTCTTTAAAGAATGGCCTTGGAATTTGGATCGGAATTGCATTACATCTGCAGATCGCTTTTGGTCGAATAGACATTTTTACGATGTTAAGTCTTCCTATCCATGAGCAAGGTATATTTTTCCACATTTGTAGGTCCTTTTTAGTTTCTTGCACTAGTACTTTGTAGTTTTCTTTGTATAGGTCTTTTACTTCCTTGGTAAGATTTATTTCTAAGTATTTTATCTTCCTGGGGGCTACTACGAATGGTATTGATTTGGTGATTTCCTCTTCAGCGTTCTTTTTGTTGATGTAGAGGAATCCAAGTGATTTTTGTATGTTTATCTTAAAACCTGAAACTCTGCCAAACTCTCCTATTAGTTTCAATAGTTTTCTGGAGGATTCCTTAGGGTTTTCTGTGTATAAGATCATGTCATCTGCAAATAGAGATAATTTTACTTCTTCCTTGCCAATCCGGATGCCCTTTATTTCTTTGTCTAGCCTAATTGCTCTGGCTAGGACCTCTAGCACAATGTTGACTAAGAGCGGTGATAAAGGGCATCCTTGTCTGGTTCCCGTTCTCAAGGGAAATGCTTTCAGGCTCTCTCCATTTAGAATGATGTTGGCTGTTGGCTTTGTATAGATGCCATTTATTATGTTGAGGAATTTTCCTTCAATTCCTATTTTGCTGAGAATTTTTATCATGAATGGGTGTTGGACTTTGTCAAATGCCTTTTCTGCATCAATTGAAAAGATCATGTGGTTTTTGTCTTTTGTTTTATTTATATGGTGGATTTCATTAACGGCTTTTCTAGTATTAAACCAACCTTGCATTAAAAAAAAAATTTTTTTTTTTTTCTTGCATACCTGATATAAATCCCACTTGGTCGGGGTGGATTATTTTTTTGATATGTTGTTGAATTCTATTGGCTAGAATTTTGTTGAGGATTTTTCCATCTATGTTCATGAGGGATATAGGTTGGTAATTTTCTTTTGTTGTGGTGTCTTTACCTGGTTTTGGTATCAGGGATATGGTGGCTTCATAGAATGAGTTAGGTAGTATTCCATCATTTTCTATGCTTTGAAACACCTTTAGTAGTGGTGGTGTTAACTCTTCTCTGAAAGTTTGGTAGAACTCTGCGGTGAAGCCGTCCAGGCCAGGGCTTTTCTTTGTTGGGAGTTTTTTGATTACCGTTTCAATCTCTTTTTTTGTTATGGGTCTATTTAGTTGTTCTACTTCTGAATGTGTGAGTTTAGGTAGGTAGTGTTTTTCTAGGAATTCATCCATTTCTTCTAGGTTTGCAAATTTGTTAGAGTACAATTTTTCATAATAATCTGATATGATTCTTTTAATTTCAGTTGGGTCTGTTGTAATATGGCCCTTCTCATTTCTTATTCAGGTTATTTATTTCCTTTCCTGTATTCCTGTAGTCAGTCTGGCCAATGGTTTATCAATTTTGTTAATTTTTTCAAAGAACCAGCTTTTGGCTTTAATTCTTTCAATTGTTTTTCTGTTCTCTAATTCATTTAGTTCAGCTCTAATTTTTATTATTTGTTTTCTTCTGGTGCCTGATGGATTCTTTTGTTGCTCACTTTCTATTTGTTCAAGTTGTAGGGACAGTTGTCTGATTTTGGCTCTTTCTTCTTTATGTATGTGTGCATTTATCGATATAAATTGGCCTCTGAGCACTGCTTTTGCTGTGTCCCAGAGGTTTTGATAGGAAGTGTTTTCATTCTCGTTGCATTCTATGAATTTCTTTATTCCCTTCCTTAATGTCTTCTATACCCCAGTCTTTTTTCAGGAGGGTACTGTTCAGTTTCCAAGTATTTGATTTATTTCCCTGATTTTTCTGTTATTGATTTCTACTTTTATTGCCTTGTGGTCTGAGAAGATGCTTTGTAATATTCTGATGTTTTGGATTCTGCAAAGGTTTGTTTTATGACCTAATATGTGATCTATTCTAGAGAATGTTCCATGTGCACTAGAAAAAAAAGTATACCCTGCAGCTGTTGGGTGGAGTGCTCTGTATAAGTCTATGAGGTCAAGTTGGTTGATTGTTGTAATTAGGTCTTCCATGTCTCTATTGAGCTTCTTACTGGAAGTCCTATCCTTCTTTGAAAGTGGTGTGTTGAAGTCTCCTACTATAATTGTGGAGGTGTCTATCTCACTTTTCAGTTCTGTTAAAGTTTGTTTTATGTACCTTGCAGCACTGTCATTGGGTGCATAAATATTTAATATGGTTATATCTTCCTGGTCGATTGTCCCTTTAATCATTATGTAGTGTCCTTCTTTATCCTTTGTGGTGGATTTAACTTTAAAGTCTGTTTTGTCAGAAATTAATATTGCCACTCCTGCTCTTTTTGATTGTTGTTTGCTTGATATATTTTTTTCCATCCTTTGAGTTTTTGTTTGTGTCTCTAAGTCTAAGGTGTGTCTCTTGTAGGCAGCCTATAGATGGATCATGTTCCTTTATCCAGTCTGAGACTCTCTGTCTCTTTATTGGTGCGTTTAGTCCATTTACATTCAGCATAATTATAGATAAGTATGTGTTCAGTGCTGTCATTTTGATGTCTTTTTGTGTGTGGTTGACAATTTCATTTTTCCACTTACTTTTTTGTGCTGAGATATTTTTCTTTGTAAATTGTGTGTTCCTCATTTTCATAGTAGTTGAATTTATGTTTGCTGAGTGATTATGTTTTTCTTGGTTTTTGTTTTGAATCATGGAATTGTTAGACCTCTTTGTGGTTACCTTAATATTTACCCCTATTTTTCTAAGTAAAAAACTAACTTGTATCTTCCTATATCGCCTCATTTTCCTCTCCATGTGGAAGATATATGCCTTCTGTATTTAGTCCCTCTTTTTGATTATTGTGCTCTTTTGCATAATGACTTCAATGATTTCCTGTTTTGAGCATTTTTTTTCTTTTTAACACTAATCCTAATCTGTTTTTGTGATTTCCCTATTTGAGTTGATATCAGGATGTTCTGTTCTGTGACCTTGTGTTGTGTTGTTATCTGATATTATTGATTTTCTGACCAAAGAATTTCCTTTAGTAATTCTTCTAGCTTTGGTTTGGTTTTTGCAAATTCTCTAAGCTGATGTTTATCTGTAAATGTTTTAATTTCACCTTCATACTTGAGAGAGAGCTTTGCTGGGTATATGATCCTTGGCTGGCAGTTTTTCTCCTTCAGTGCTCTATATATGTCATCCCATTGCCTTCTTGCCTGTATGGCTTCTACTGAGTAGTCTGAACTTATTAGTTCTCCTTTGTAGGTGAATTTTCATTCATTTCTGGCTGCTTTTAAAATTTTCTGTTTATCTTTGGTTTTGGTAAGTTTGACGATAATATGCCTTGGAGATTTTCTTTTTGGATCCATCTTGTATGGGGTTCGATGAGCATCCTGGATATATATCCTTTTGTCTTTCATGATGCCAGGGAATATTTCTGCCAACAGATCTTCAACTATTCTCTCTGTATTTTCTGTTATCCCTCCCTGTTCTGGAACTCCAATCACACGCAAATTATTCTTCTTGATAGAGTCCCACGTGATTCTTAGGGTTTCTTCATCTTTTTAAATTCTTTTATCTGATTTTTCTTCAACTATATTGGTGTCAATTGCCTTATCCTTCATCTCCCCCACACTGCATTCCAATTGCTCAATTTTGCTCCTCTGACTTCCTATTGAGTTCTCCAATTCTGTAATTTTACTGTTAATCTTTTGGATTTCTGAATGCTGTTTCTCCATGGATTCTTGTAGCTTATTAATTTTTCCACTATGTTCTTGAATAATCTTTTTGATTTCTTCAACTACTTTATCAGTGTGTTCCTTGGCTTTTTCTGTTGATTGCCTTATTTCATTTCTGAGGTCATGCCTGATGTCTTGAAGCATTCTGTAAATTAGTTTTTTATATTCTGCAACTGGCAATTCCAGGATTGTATCTCCATTTGGGAAGGATTTTGACTCCTTAACTTGGGGAGTTCTAGAAGCAATTGTGGTCTGCTTCTTTACATGGTTTGGTACCTACTGCCGTCTCCAAGCCATCTATAAGATATTGTAATGATTTATTTTATATTTGCTCACTGAGTCTTATCTTGTTTTGTTTTCTTTCAATATACACAGATGGGCTGTCTTGATTGTTGTAGCCTTTGAATCACTTGTGTCCTATTACCAGCTGGTTTGGGCTGTTACCAGATATATAAGCCTAAGAGTCCATTCACTATTCTTGAATAGAATCAGCTTAGGTGTTCTGATTTTGGGTCACCAATGTGTGGTGTAGACTGTCACCTATTCACTTAGAGGAGTAGTGGTGATAGCTGTGTGCACCAGATTTTAGTAGCAGCAGGGAGTCACACTCCAGGGTAACAGGATGCTGACCGCCTTTCCCCACGTGCTAGTGAGGTAGGTGTGTCTCTATTCCTAAAGCACTTTGGTGGCTGGGCTCTGCAGCTGTACCTTAGGCACCCAATGCATGTACCTCTAAAGACTGGTAGGTGTCAGTATCCTCATACCGCTTTGGCAAGTGGCTAGGTGGTTTGGGTGGAGCTTCAGCCCTCAGTTCCCTGTTGTGGATCAGTGAGGTCTCTGTTTAATAGGTAGAGATATCAGACCTGGAAAACTTGTGTTTCTAGTGATCGGCTAAAACAATTACAGTCAAATCTCTATCAGAATTTCCTTTGCATTATAATTTTTTTTTTTTTATAATAGCCACCTTGTTCCCTGAAGGGATTAAAGCCAAAGACTGTGGATCTCATATGCTTGGCTGGAGCTGGTTCTGTATTTTTATTCCAATTTAGGGAAGTCATGGAAGGATTTTTTTGTCCCTGGGTTTTTAGAAGCTTCTTCTCTCAGGCCAGGAGAATGGGTTAGGAAAAGAAAAAAAAATTTTCAGAGGAGTTCACTCTCTGGCCCAGGAAATTCCAATGTTAACGAAGCAGCCCGGGGCAGGGAGGGGAGGGATCAGATAGATAGGAGAGAGTAGCACCCAGCAATATAGACAAAGTTACTTATCTTGCTTGGTGATGACTGTTTTATCTGAGATTCCTGAGGGATGTGTAGCCTGTGTCAGGCCGTGTCCGTGCTTGTGCTGTCTCAGAAGCGGTAGTCAGCTCCTCCACTCCCAGTCCAAAGCCCAGCACCAAGGTTTCCCAGCTGGGATGCCACACCCCAGGCTCCAAAACCAGCCTCTGCCTCCCGGTGACTTCTCCTCCTGTCAGCCATGTCATTGCACTGCCTGCATTTGCTTGCTGGGCTTCCCCCAAGGTCACTTCAGGTGGCTAGGGCTGCATCCCATATTTGTGCTGTCTCAAGATTCCATGCTCAGCTCCCCTGCACCCAGTCCAAACCCGGTGCCAAGGTTTTCTGACTGGGACACTGGCTACAGACTTCGAAAACAGTCACTGCTTCCCTGTGGTTGCTGGTTCTTTCGTTAGCCCCATCAGTGTGTAGCCTGCTTACGCTGGTTGAGCTTTTACCGAGGTTACCCCAGGGTGATAGGGGTTTAGGGCTGTGTCCCATGCCTGCCCTGCCTCAGCAAGCCACAATTAGCCCTGCCACTCGGGACCAGGAAACCGTGAGGGCTCAAGACTGTGGATTGGGACGCTGGTTCCAGAGGCTGTCGCTGCTTCAGGGCACAGCTTTTTGCTCCCCTGTCACTCAGGTCAACTCTTTAGATCTGCGTTTGATGGTCAGGGTTTGTAGATTGTCATGTATGAGATCAATGCACTTGTTTTTCTGAGTCTTTGTTGCAAGAGGGCTCTGAAGTAGTGTCTACCTAGCCATTTTGGCCCCGCCTAGCGTACGTCTATTTTTTACATTTTTCCCTTTTTGGTTCATTTGTTTTTTATTTGTCTGTAAATTTTTCCAGTGAAGAACAATGTCCATAAATTTGGAAGAAGGTTAAGAGACACTAATCAATCCCTTTCCATTCATTAAAATCTAGCAAAACACACATTTTCCCTTATCTTGAGAGGTTTTACTCTTCTTCTTTTTGATTTTTAGTTTTCATTTTTGCTATTTGTAATTTTGGTACATATTATTCCAATTTTCAAAATCCAGTCTTCATTACCCTGAAATTCTTTCCTTCAAAATTTCTTGTTTTCCCCCAAAATAGAGAAGCATTTCCGCATTTAACACATTCAGTGTGTGTACAAAGCAAATCATTCTTCTCATGCTTTTTTCTTAAATAATTTACTCAAATGTGCTAACTTTATCATGTAATGATGACAGTTGTCATTTTTTCCTTTTTACTTGAGGTATTCACAGTTTTGAGAAGGAAAAAACATAAATTTCTTTATTTTTAAGAACTTCTTTCCTTTTTGTTTTCTATTTTTTAAAACACTTTATTCTTTCACAGCCATGGACAAAAGAGTGAGAAATTTATCTTTGAAAGAAAAGTTAATGTTTGTAAAATGATAACTGAAGAGAACAACACCAGCCAGGAAGTTATCATTAAATTCAAACGCAACAAAATGAAAATTTATTCAATTATGAAAAAAAGGATAAAATAACTGAAAAACACATGATCAGCGCCAAAATAAATGCTATGAAAGGAAGGGTTGACATTATGCAGAAATCAATAAAACTGTTTTTGAGTGGTTTCTTAAAGCCTCCTCCAAAAAAATGTTCAGGTTTCAGGACATATCTTGCCAGCAAAGGCAAAGGAAACGACCAAATTTTCGAAGTTGAAGGGTTCTTAGCATCTAACTGGCGGCTTCAGAGTTTAAACAAAATAATAAAAAAAAAACATGGAATCACTTGCAATGTATCTTTTTGGGAGACAAATGAGTTTGACATGCAGAATCAAGATGCAATAAATGACATTTATAGTGATGCTTCAGAAAATAGGGTAAGTGGCACCCCTTACATTGATGTTGACAAAGAAATTACCACAGAAATAGATGACATAAACCTGCAAGAAATTGTGGACTTGCAATCTATAGATGATGATGATGAAGATAATGAAGACCTACCATTGGAAGAGCCTTACCTTTAAGTCAAACAAGTTTTTAGCTATATAAAGGCTTTGAAGAAATTTGGAAAAGTTAAAGAAAAACAAGAGCTATTTGATAAGGCTATGGTTTTAGATATTTGTTTTAATAATTTCATCAAAAAACCAAAATAAACTAAACAGTTGACGTTAGATGTTTTTATGAAAAGGTAAGTTTTACCCATATCTTTGAATAGTATATGCACATATCCGTACATAATTTGAATAAACACGCACATCATAAAAATGGCTTAGTTTTTGTTCTAGTACTATAAAATTGAAAAGGTGTTTATGAGGTTGTTGTTGTTAGGTGTTGTGGAGTTGATTCTGACCCATAGTGACCCCATGAACAACAGAATGAAACACTGCCAGCCCCTCACCATCGTCATAATCATTGCTATGTTTGAGCCCATTGTTGCAGCCACTGTGTCAATCCATCTTGTCGAAGGTCTTCCTCTTTTTCTTTGACCCTCTACTTTACAAGCATGATATCCTTCTCCATGGACTGGTCCCTCCTGATAACTTGTCCAAAGTAGGTGAGATGAAGACTTTCCATCCTCACTTTTAAAGAGCCTTCTGGCTGTACTTCTTCCAAGAGAACGATAGAAAAGTCCTAAGACTACACCCTGTCAGAAGCAGAAATTTTGTAACACCCAGAAAAACAGGTTTCACTGTATACGAAGTGAGGTAGGGGTCCAACTTAACATTTTGTATGTGGAAATCCGATTGTACCACCGCCATTTGCTGTTTAAAAGGCTATTCTTTGTCCACTGAGTTGTGTCACTTTGTTCAAAATCATATGACCAGAATTGAAAAGGTCTGTTTCTGGACTCTCAGTTCTCTTTCCTCTCCCCTCCCCTGCTCTCCCCTCCCATCCCATACCTTCCCCTCCCTCCCCTCCCGTCCCCTCCCGTACTGTCCTCTCCCCTCCCCTCCCCATCTCTCCTCTCCTGTTCTCTTCTTTTCTTCTATTCCATTGGTTTTCACATCTATTCTTTTGTCAGAAGCAAACTTCATACAGATAGTTTTCTTTCTTACTTTCCAATCTGAATACCTGTTATTACTTTTCCTTGCCTAATTGTCTTGACTACAATCTCCAGGACAATGCTGAATAAAGTGCTGATCACAGACATTGGACATTGATTATGTCATTAAATTTTATATTATAACTGCTTCCTCCTCTTTGTACATTGATAAAGGACACTCACGGTGGCATCCATCTGATGCACTTCAACACTATACAAGACTACTCTGCAGTATTTTTTCAAACAGCAGAAACAAAAATCTGGGAACAAAAAATAATAAACTACTGAAAAGCTTTTTATCTTTCCAGTTTTTTCTTATTAAAATAAACTCCTGGTTGTTTGGCCATGTGACTTTAAAAAAAAAAAAAAAAGATTATGGATGAGAAAATGAAAACATGTGAGCTCTGTGCCCAGGCATCAAGAAGTACATTTCTGCTTGCCCCTCTGGGAATGATGACTTCTGCTATGAGAAGGATGTACACCCATTTTCTGGGCCCACTCTTCCGAGAATAAGGTACATGAAAAAAATGTGTACTAAATTAGTGGACTGGAGCCAAATCCATCTAAGCCCAACCTATACCAACTGAAACCATATAAATCACAAATAGTTGAATGAGAAAGAAATTTTTATTTTTGAATGTCAATACAATCTTGTGGTTGCTTAATATACAATATCAGTGATCTGATACAACTACAGTTTATATATTATATAAAATGAAATTTTAATCTATTTTAAGAACTAAATTTATGTATCAATTTATTTTGCTAATAGTCAATGATGAGCTCCCTCCCTCTTTTAACTGAATGATGGTGGAAAGGTCTCTGAATGATTGTCAAATTACTGAAGTTTATTTTGAATTCTGCAGATAAGTACTTGTTTTATCCTTTTGGTCCATTTTTTCTTCCTCACTTAACATTTTAGTTTTTTATCAAAGCATTTTCCTAAGCATTATGATAAAGTGTGAGAGAAGGAGGAGGATAGAAAATTGAATAAAATACCTTCCAAAATGTCAGAAATCCAGTAGAGGAAACCACAGACATGTGACAATTATCAAAGGAGACTGAACATTACCCAATGAAAATATCAATCTCTACCAAAAATGGAACTAAGTAGAGATAATGTTGCACTAAAATGGAATTCGGAGATACATGTCGGTTCCATTCCCTGAGGAAGCGGAGCAAATACAAAGGTCTGTTATACTGCAACTCTGTTGTGTGTTACAATAGCTACTTTGCGTGCCAATCAACAATTTATTCTCTCTCATTTTCAAATCTATCTTATCCTTTGCCCTGTATTATAATAATGAAGCTGTATCCTATAAACTTTTATCCCTTGCCAGCTGGCAGAATGTTAAGCTTTGTCAGTAGAAGCCATTGGAGGGACTCTGCAGGAGGAAGGGCTCTTGTTCCTGGATTTGTGATGCTTCTTCTCCTTTTGCTCCTATGGTGGTGGTGGTGGGGGGTGCTGTCAGCTAGATGCATGCAGAACATCCATAGTGTTCAGCTGCCAGAAAGTTTTTGTTGCCAGTCCCAGTCATAGTTCCCTGCCCCCCAGCCTCTGCCTCCTAGCTCTCTGGTAGGGAGGGCATTTTGCTTGCCAGTGTGGCTGAGATTCCATCCCCACCAATTCCAGCTTTCTGACTTGGACCTGTTCTGTCCAAGGACAACCCAGTGAACACCTCTGCCATTCACCTCTGCCACACAGGTCTGTGATGAGGTCTGAAACTTACCTATCAAGTTTGTTCCTTCTTTGGGTATTCTCCTTCAGCGCCAAGTTTTTCTTCATAGTTTTTTTTTTTTTTTTTACCCCATCTTAGTTACCGATCCTCCTACAAATAGTTAATAATTATTTACATAAACATTCTTTGGATTCTGTAACCCAACTAGACTCTGACTTACACACCTTGCCACTAGGGATGGTTGTGTCCTCGTTTTAAACAACTTAAAGAGCTAGGGACACCACCTCATTTGAAAATATGAATTAATTTTTTTACTTTACTGATGACATGAAAATAATAGTTCTTGATAATGATTTGTAATTTATACATAATTTATTTAAACAAATAGCAGAAACTTAATAAATGAATATCTGTGTATATGAGCAAAATAATTCAGTCACAAAATGATAAATACTGTATGATCCTACTTATACCAAATATCTAGATTAGGCAAATGTGTAAAGACCAAAATGTATTACTGGTCATAAAGTCAGCAGGGAAGGGAGAAAAGGGGAGTTATTATTTAGAGGACACTTAGCCTCTGTTAAGAGTGATGGAAAAATCTGGAAACAGTGGCGATCTGTACACAACATGATGAATGTAATTAATGTCACTAAATTGTAAGCAATGGTGAAATAGAAAATTTGTTATTATGTATATATTTATGTATAATTTTTTAAAGTTAAATTGTACTCAAAAATTAAAAAAAAATTGTGTGGCTTTTGAAAAAAAGCTAGAAATATGTGTTTATACATGGGGAATAGCATTATACCCAACTTAGGTAAACAATCATGCCTGATGCTTACAAACATATGTGTTTAAATTTAAGCAGGATTCAGAAGAAAGCTTGTTATTGCAATAATTTAAAGTTGTGCAATTCTGTCCCTCTCTGGAGATATTGAAAACCTGTGATACAGAGAATAACATTATCTTTAAGAACAGAAATATGTATATTTAAATATATATATGAAAATAATATTCATAGAGTTATCCATTATAATAATGCATTAATATTGATAAATATAACATAATGTAAAATAAATATTAAAATCTTTAATAATTTATGTAAATCTGAGTATTTTTTGTACTATTTGTCAATGAATACTTAAATAATTTTATTTTTATAATTGTTCATATACTTTTTTCTCATTAAAAGATACAGGATTTCTCAAAAATCTTACTCTTTGGATGAAAAAGTTGAATTGTCACTAAAACCAATCCACTCTAAAACTCTGAAAGAGATTATGAAACTCTAGGAGAAAACAATTTTAAGAGAAATCAAATATGAGTTATTATAACAACTAAATTTTTGCTATAACAAATAAAGTGAATTCTTTCTTACTGTACAGAAACAAACAAACAAACAAAAATACTAACCCATTGCTGTCGAGTCGATCCCAACTCACAGCGGCCCTATAGGACAGGTTTGAACTGGCCCATAGGGTTTCCAAGGAGTGCCTGGTGGATTCGAACTGCTGACCTTTTGCTTAGCAGCTGAACTCTTAACCACTATGCCACCAGGGTTTCCTCTTACTGTACAGAGGCCCTCAACTTGCTCACATAGTGAGTGTTACACACCAGATATGTTATAGACATTGATTAATGTGGCTGACTAAGGGGGTCAGATTAACAAAAACAATACTTTGAGAGCTCTGGAAATTGATCAAAGTCAAATAATAACTTGAAAAAGATTTACTCTTGGAAAGCTGCTAGAGATTAAAGTAACAATTATATACATCTGCAGTCTTCTTACCCAGGCTTCTCCCATTCCCTTCCCCACCCCAGCTCAGTAAGAATAACTACAGATTTTATAGCACGTGCAGGCTGCAAAAGTCAGAAGTGTTACTGCCACAGGGGGCAGATTTGATTGGAGGTGAGAGGTAGGGATAAAAATCCACAGATTTTCCAGCTTAAAGTACTGAAATCCATGGGAAATGAATAAGTAAAGCCTGAGTTTGCGATCTCCATGGGAGTGAACAGAGTACCAGCCATAAACGTGACAGAAAGATTCTAAAAATGAGAGGCCAATAAAAAAGATGACTTTAGCTCTCTACACAGTCTTGGCTGACTGAATAAATATCATATATTCAGGGAAGACCTAGGAGTTCCCAATGAAAATTAAAACCTAATGGAGACTTGAGAACTTGCTGCAAAGTTACAAACCCTTTCCAACACACACACACAAACATATGCAAAACATACCATATCAAAAGACAGAGGGAGGAAGTCCTATAGAACTGAAGTCTTTGAATATGACCTCTACTTAAATCATTGGTTAACAACAAAGCTATGCAGTCACAAGGAAAACTTCTAGCAAGCCAAGCTAAAAAATAAAAATAAAACATAACAGAAAATACAATAGAAAATTGGCAAAGGACTAGCATAGACATTTCATCAAAAAATAAAAACAAATGACCAACAAGCACATGAAAAGATATTCAAAGACATTAGTCATTACAGAATGCAAATCAAAACCACAGCGTGCTATCACTTCTTACCCCTAAGATGGCACTGATTTAAAAACAAAAAACAACAGATGTTGATGAGGATGTGGAAAAATTGGAAACCTCATCCATTGCTGGTGGGGTTGTAAAAAGGTGAAGTCAAGGTAGGAAACATCTTCAGTGGTTACTCAAAAATTTAAACATAGAATTACCATCTGATCAAGCAATTCCACTGCTAGGTGTATATCCAAAATAACTGAAAGCAAGAACGCAAATAGATACTTGTTCCTTGTAACACTAGTCACTATAGCCAAAGAATTGAAAACAACCTGAATGCTCATCAACAGATGAATGGATAAACAAAATGTGGTACATACATACAGTGGAAGGTTACGCAACCATAAAGAGAAATGAAGCCCTGAAGCATGCTACAACATGGATGAACTTTGAAAACATAATGCTAAAAGAAATCAGTCAGAGAAGGAAAAATATTGTATGATTACACTGATGTAAAATCTCTAGAATAGGCAAGCGTGTAGAGACCAAAGCTTATTGTAGGTTATTTGTGTACAAAGGTGGGAAGAAGAGAATGGAAAAGTGGGACACAATGCTTAGGCATGCTAAGTTTCTGTTTAGGGTAATGAGGAAACTTAGGAATGGATAATAGTGATGAGTGAACAACATAATAACTAACAACTAATGTCGCTGAGTTGTACACATGAAGGATGTTGAAATGGCAAACGTTTAGTTACAAATACATTAACCACAATTTAAAAAAAAAATGAAATCAACCACGGAGAAAACAGTCTAGTGGAAACCTGACTGAAATAATGATTTAAGCAAGATTGCTGAAAACGAGATCAATATACAAATATACACGAGTTCAGTGTGCTTTTTTAGCAGCATCAGAAAAGGAAATATAAAAGATAACTAGAGCCAAATTGAATAAATTTGTAGAAGACTTTTGTCTAAAAGTATAAAACAGTATCGAGAACATAAACAGAGTATTGAGAAAGTAAATAGAGTATTAAGTAGCCCTGGTGATGCAATGGTTAAGCACTCAGCTACTAACCGAAAGGTCAGCAGTTCATACTCACCAGCAGCTCCACAAAAGACCTGGCAATATGCTTCCATAAAGATTACAACCGAGAAAATGCAAGGGGGAGTTCTACTTTGCCCCGTAGGGTCTCTATGAGTTGAATCAACTCGATGGCACACAACGACACAAGGCAGGTTAAGACATAATATTATAAAGATGTGAATTTTAAACAACTAATCTGTTGATTGTAATCTGTTGATTAAATATAATTTCAATAAAGCCACCTCATGATTTCGTGAAAATGTTTATATAGCACTAAAACCGCCAATGCAACAGGATATTCTTGAAGAAGACTGTGAGGAGATTATTTGTTGCATTGAATATCAAAGTTTGACATAAAACTTTAGTAATATTTACCATGTGGTATTGGTGCAAGAAAAAAATAGAAAAATGAAACACTGTAGTGTCCCTAAATACATCACATGCAGACCCACACACAGACACATACATAAATTTGATTTATGACAGGGGTGGCAGAGAGAAGAATGGAGAAACAGTTACCTTTGCTATATGTTATACGCCATCAATCGAATAACAACGTAGAAAAGTATGAACCTCACTTCTACCTCACTTCATCAAAAATACAACATCACAAAAAATAAATTCCCAATGAATTGTTGATCTAAATGTAAGAGAGTAAAAAAAAAAAAAAGAAACAAGATAATTCCTACAGATAAATATCATGGACTTTGAGAAATTTCTGAAATACGTTCAAATTAAGCACTAACACTCATAAAAATGGTAAATTGGACTGTCATAGCAGTAATGAATGTTGTTCCTTAAAAGGCTCAAAATATTACAGTAAAAATGTAAGTCACTGAGAAAAAAGAAGCTATTTAAATCTCATAAAATCAAGAATGAGCTCACATTCAAAATACGTCAGGAACTTATTAGAAGGAAAAGCCAACCACATAGGAAAAATGGACAAGAGACATGAATAGGCACTTCACAAAGAGGATATCCTAATGCTAACAGCACATAGAAATGTGTTCAATCTAACAGTAATCAGGAAAATGCATTATTAAATATATAATGATATTCCTATATAAACTTAAAAACTTTCAATATTAAAATTCCTCATACTACTAAATTTGATGAGCTCAAGGATCAAGAAACACGTTCAGGTACTTTTGAATACAACGGGCACATGTACAAAAAACTTGGGAAACTATTGAATAATTTTACAAATGTTGACATGCACAGATACCTAGGAACCTGAAACTGAATTCCTACACATACAGGTAATATGTGGACAGAATATATACACAGAGATGTACAGAGAATAATTAATTATTCATTACAGGCAAGTGTTAGAAATAATCCAAATGTCCATGTACAGTAAACTGGATTACAAAATATTATATTCACATAATACAGCAGTGACAATTAGCAAACTACAGCTAACGACGACAATACGGATGAATAACATGAATGTCTTATACGAGTGAAATGAAAGAGACCAAAAAGAAAATGCATACTGTATGATTTCATTTACATAAAATTCAAAAACAGGCAAAGCTAATCTATAATATTAAATGTCATAATAGTGCTTTAGGGAGGAGAGAGAGGTATTGAGAGCAGACACAGGGACGTGGTTCCTAGGTGCTATAAATGTCTTTCTTAAACTTATTTGTATATAAAACAAACAAACGAACAAAAAAAAAACAAATTTGGTGCCGTAGAATCGATTCTGACTAGTGGCAACGTCACAGTTTATAGACTAGAACTGAGCTCCACCGGTTTTCTTGGCTGTCTGTAATCATTTTTATTATTATTATTAATTTTATGGTGTTTTAAATGAATGTTTACAGCACAAATTAGCTTTTCATTCAAAAATTTGTTCACAAACTGTTTTGTGACATTGATTTCAATCCCCGTGATGTGTCAGCACTCTTCCCCTTTTCCTTTAAACCCTGGGTACCCTGTGCTCATTTGTCCAGGTTTCCTGTCTCTTCTTGTCTCCCAGTCTTTGCTTTTGGTCAAGTATTGTCCATTTGGTCATGTATACTTGATTGAACTAAGAAGCACATATCTTATGTGTGTTATTGTTTGTTTTATAGGGTTATTATGAGTGGCAATCAACTCAGCGGCAATGGGTTAATCTTCGGCTCAAAGGTATACTTCAAGAGTGGCTTTAGTTCTGAGTTAGCTGGATGTCCTGAGGCCACAGTCTCAGGGGTTCCTCCAGTCTCTGTCAGACCAGTAAGTCTGGTCCTTTTCTGTGAATCTGAATTTTGTTCTACATTTTTGTCCTGCTCTGTCCGGAACCCTCTATTTTGATCCCTTTCAGAGCAGTTGGTGGTGGTAGCTGGGCACCATTTAGTTCTTCTGGGGTCAGGCTGGTGGAGATTGTGGTTCACGTAGAAGCAGACTACTAGGCCTTTCTTTCAGGGCAAGGCTGAATTGTTGATTATTTGAATAGGAGTGAAGTGCTTAAACACTGCACCACCAGAGCTATTTACTAAGAGACCAGATATTTTTAAATACATGGGTCATTCACTCTCTAGGAGCCCTTGTGCCACAATGGTCAGCAAATACAACCCACTAGCCCACTCTGTGGGAGGAATAATGTGGCGATCTGGATCCATAAACATTTACAGCCTTGGAAACCATGGAGGGAAGTTCTAGGGTAACTGAATCGGAAGCAACTTGATGGCAAAGGGTTTTATTCACTTTCTGATCAATCTGCACAATTATACGTTTATTTTATTTAATTATTTTTTATGTATGCTAAGATAAAAATAGCAAAGTTTATTTTAGAGACTTACAGAAGTATTGTTTTTCATGAGAAACCATACTTAATAAGCAAATGTGTGTTAATACCCTAATAATATAAATCAAATATTGTAAAATCAAACAAAGGAATATTCAACAGTCTTGAAAATAAATAAACCACAACTGTATACTAAAATATGCATGAATCCTACGACCATAAAATCGACTGAAATAAGCTCTCAATAAAATGTTTGAATAACTTAAAAATCTTGCCATGTCTTCTTCATTATCTCTGTGAAGCAGATTGGATGCATTAGAAGCACAGGCCATCCGACTCTCACTCCATGATTTTCTTTCACTACTAATGTAATAACAGCAGGTGGAATACATAAACCAGGCCTTTGGACAACGATGACAATGTCCTAAGAAAGATTTGAATTACTACCAAAATGATTTGAATTGACAAATAAATATTAATTGATGTATTTGCAGTGGTACAAACAAATGTGTACATAACCAAGATGCACACCTTCACAAACTGGCACATGTAAAACAAAACACACAAAGCCATATATATATGCACAGAAAGTTAGCATCTCAACCCCTAATTTAGGTACCCATGAAGCAAACAAAGACCACATCCTATACATATCCTGAAAATATGCCTGTACCACCTTTATTTTATTTTTGTGAATATATATATAATGGTCTATTAATTTTAAAACAATATTTTGTCTTATTTTGAAACAAGAAAGAATGCCATCTCTTATAGTATTTGATACAATCACTTTGAAAGATTTACTGGTATTGTTCAATTTTATTTTTAGACTGCTAAAGAAATTTTGGATTATATATACATATATATATGTATTCTCCACATCATTCTGCTTTTTATATTTTTTACAAATTCACAATAACCTTTCCACATTTAGTCCAAATATAAACATTGAATCCAAATACATGCATTAAAATGAAAGTTTTCTTCCTTAATATTATTACATAATTAGAAGCACTTACAAGTCCTTAAAATGAAAAGCTTCCTTATTACCTTTCAAAAACTTACAGGGAGTAACAATTACGACTGTTGTGGTTAGTAAGCTGGCCATCAGGACAAGGCAGATGATTCGCAGGGTCATAGTAGTGAGCCTCCCTGGAGGTGATGGGAAAACTGCAGGGAGAAATGGAAATGCTGAGAAAGGAAAGATGGAGAGAATTGTTTGGAAGATTTACAGACAACAGGAACCCTATGCACAGAAAATTATATGCGTAAATGCTGGAACTGAGCCCACTTCCACCTTTGTAATCTTTATACCGCTGCATTGTTAGTAAACATAATGCTCCATGAATTATTGGTCAAAAACTACAGATTTCATCAAAGCCTGAGTAAAACTAGTCTTCAGATTCCATATTAGAATACCTTACACCCAATTTGAGTTCTGATCCTCAAAAATGAAAATATGTGAGCCTATTCCCTAAATCTGGAAACGCTGGCGGTGTGGTGGTTAAGAGCTACAGCTGCTAACCAAAAAGTTGGCAGTTCGAATCTACCAGGTGCTCCTTGGAAACCCTATGGAATAGTTCTACACTGTCCTACAGGGTCACTATGAGTTGACATTGACTCAATGGCAAAGGGTATGTATTCCCAAAATCTGACCATCCTCGTTTCATGTTTCAATTTTTCCTGTTTCCTCCCATCTCTGTTCTCCACTGCACATCCTAAAGCACTTGTACTGAAGGCCCAGTAAATGCTCTACCTTTGCAATGGGGTTTCTTGTCGTTTCCTTGAAGATCCTGAGAAGCATTATGAAGGTTTAATTCCACGTAGGTTATTTCCTGCTCAGTGCCTGAAATGGAGCTATTTTTGCTCTCAGGTTTGATTTGCTACCTCTTTGGGTATTTGGCCAGGTTGATATCTGAGTAGATTACTCTTTGATTACTCATCTCTTCAGCTGAGTGATGTCACCAAGTGTGCTTTAGGGTAACTGTGCTTTAAGAAGTCAATATTTGGTGCACATAATGACAAGATGGCTCGTGCACACAAATTTGGCTGTGAGGGATTGGAGAATAGTCATTCGCAGTTGAAGAATTTAGTTCTGATCCAGATTTACTTAAGGCTTTATCCAAGTGTCCAGAGTAGAGTCAGTACTTTTTTTCAGATATCCTGCATTTCACAAAATATTTGTTGGAGTAACAAAAAGGAATAAATTATTAAGGATAAAGAAGTTCATAAATTAAAATATCATTGTTTATTTAAATTCAGATTCCATCTAAATATCATAAAAGCATTATATTACCTGTGTGAACAATTAAATATCTGTATTTGAAAAAAGAAAAATGGATCAATTTTTCAGAAAATTTAGAAAGTAATAATGGTTAAAGACTAAGGAAACCAAAGTTGGGGGATTGGAAAGTTAGCATATATATTAATTTATTGCTCTAAATTATTTTGATTTAGTGATTCACGCATATTTACTTAAAGGAGATGAAGTGTTACAGTCTTCTTATTCACGGATGGGTGGAGAGTTCTGAGAAATTAATAAGAATGTAAAGAAAATGTTTACATGTTGGAATGTGTTACTGAATACACTAAACTTATGCACAGAGTAAAAATATCGGAAGCACCACAAAGAAAAGAAAAAAAAAATAAAAAAACACTTCTTTTACGGAAGTAGTTGTCAATTCTTTAACAGCTAGAATACAAGACTGTAAGTTGATAAATGAAAATGTAGATCATTTATGTGAGAACTCTCTTGATTCAAATTTCCAGAAAGACCCTATGTTTGTCAAAGTCAATGAAGGTCGCTTTAGTTGGGTAACTAATTACAATAGGTCAGTTCATGTAATTTCATTCAGTCATTGGGTTCCAGAGTAAGCGAAATTCAGAATTAAATTTCTGCTTTTATACTTACAATGTTTGACCTTTAGAAATTTGCTCAGTTTTCTAAACAAAATAGAAATGATACTACATAAAATTAATGCATGTAATGGGCTTAACACATAACCTGGAACTTACGAGTGCTCAGTAGATGTTTGCCTTTTTAATTATGATTTTAATCACAAATGCCATGTTATTTCTGATCCATTTCAGTTAGAAATTGTAAAGTAAATCACTAGATAGGATTCTCTTATATCAGTGTGGCTCATTTTTTTAAAAACCTTTTGTTATCAATTACTATGTTCAGATTACCATTTTATGGAAGCTATCTCATCCTGCTTTTTCTTCAAAATAAAACTGAATGAATTTAATCTGACTAAGTGGATGAGGAATTATGTCTGACCTTGTATCATTCAATCAGTTTCTTTTAAAAACACAGTTCTAAAGACTGGGCTCTGGCTACAACCAATGACTGCCCTGACAGGGAACACAACAGAGAACCCCTGTGGGAGCAGGAGAGTAGTGGGATGCAGACCCCAAATTCTCATAAGACCAGACTTGATGGTCTGACTGAGACTAGAAAGACCCCGGTGGTCATGGGCCCAGACCTGTTGTTGGTCCAGGACAGGAACCATTCCTGAAGCCAACTCTTCACACATGGATTGCACTGGACAATGGGTTGGAGAAGGATGCCGGTGAGGAGTGAGCTTCTTGGATCAGGTGGACACTTGAGACTGTCTTGGCATCTCCTGCCTGGAGGGGAGATGAGAGGGTGGAAGAGGTTAGAAGCTGGCAAAATGGACACAAAAAGAGAAAGAGAAGGGAGAGAGCGGGCTGTCTCATTAGGGGGAGAGTAATTGGGAGTGTGTAGCAAGGTGTATATAGGTTTTTGTGTGAGAAACTGGCTTGATTTGTAAACTTTCACTTAAAGCACAATAAAAATTATAAAAAAAGAAAAAAAAAAGACTGGGCTCAATGTAATATTATATATTATTCTTCAAAGACACATATTGGACCAACTAAAAACTCCAAATTAATTGTTCTTTGTCATGATGCTTATAGAATTTCACTTTAAGTAATATTGATTTACAAACTCAAATATGTGTGTGTGAATGTGTGTGTACACTGGAGTAATTCTCCACAGGTAGTAATTTGAGTAACTTAAGAAATCTTCAAACATTTTTGATGTTTGCTCTTTACTCTGAAAACTTATTCCAATAAAGACTCCATTGCTCTTTCTTTGAATTTATTGTATATTAATAGAACCTCAGCATATCAGGCACAGCAATCATAACCTCCCATCAGATGAGCTGGGCTAGAAGACAGAGAGGAGAGCAGTGGCACACACCTTCTGTCGGTCAGAAAGCCATGCCTTATGTAGGGAGACCTCATCAATGTCCTAGAGGTCTCCTATAGCTGGATAATAGGAAAAAAAAAGAACCATTGGTGAGTCCATTGAGGAGAAATCTAAAGACATTAATCCAGTACAAGAACAAACAATATCTGCCCTCTTCACAGACTATTCTGTGAAGGCTCAGTGTGAGGCAGAGTGGAAAAAGCAGATGGCTCATCCATGTGTTATTTAATGTTTGAACAGGAAATCCTCACACTTGGGCTATTCTGAAGTCAGTTTGTCTCATCACCCACCTCCAGAACATAGTAGATGTTGAGCTCCTATTGAAAGGACGCTGTAGATCTTTAAATATGTCATATAGATTGTCCCTTTTAAAGTGCTTTTGAGAAATTCTTCTCATATTCTATAGAATTTGTGGGGATAAAGGGCTTGCCCAGCCATCCAGTTAAATGTTTCCATCTCATCATCAGCTATTAAATCTTAGGCCATGTTAACACTATTAGATTTCAAAGTCCTATTTTTAGAGTGGCTTGCAAAATCTTGGTATTACATACTTCTTTATACATTTCCACGTTATACCATTTCATTTACAATGGACAAATGCTAAAATCATAGCACCGTTATCAACAGATATTTAATCGTATTTATTGAATATAATTTGGAGAGATTACTACTTTTTCAACCTTATTGTAGCTGGAACAAGGGCCACTATTTCCAAACTTATCTACTTGAATTTTTGAAATGTTTGTACTCAATCTTATTTTTTAATACATCATAGAATCATCAGATGTCCCCTGATAAAAACAAATATCTCTTGGAAGGGTGAAACATTAAATATGACTGAACTGTATATCATGCCAGAGATTAAAATGTTAAATAACTACTCATTGTAATATAATATATACTATACAATACATTATGTATGATGTATTGTGTAGTATATATTACATGATTCTCTAATCATCACGAATTTTCTATATTTTAACAGAAATATTTGTTTGAAAGTGACAAACACCAAAATCAAACAACACAGGGGAAGGAAATCTCATCTAAATAAAAAAAAAAAAAAAAGGGAGGTTGCAGGAAAAAGAGAGCTTTTAAAGCACAAGTTGAAATGACACATTAGCATCAGAAAAAAAATTGAAGTAAAAGCACCTCATTTGTATCAAATGAAATTCTTTCGATCATTCCTCTTCTTGGATCAAGAAAAATGTAAGCTTTTTTGCTAGCCTGTAGGTAATTTCAGTTAAAATTCACCCACAACTTAGGCTTTGTGAAATCTAGAAAAATGGCATGTAAATCCATATTCATGTCTCTGGAATTTGGACTGATATTTGATCCTTCAATATTGATGGCTATTATTGCCAGCTCTATGTGTATTTCTATTAATTATATCTTATTATGTTTTTATAAACTGAATAAAGATGTATATATCTGTGTGCCTTTCTACTTATTAGAAATAAGTTAATCTTTTGTAATGGTTTATTTTATTTTTGTACACTAATAATCCCTCTTTTCATTACTTATGTAATTAAAACAGCAGTTTTACTCTCAAACAATGCCAAATAATATAAAGTTCACGAGTGTTCTCTTCTTGAGTTGAAGGTATACTTGACTACTATTCTTACAAGCATACACTTTTGATGTCTTCAATTAAACAGTGGTATACAACATGGACTTTGTTATATGGTATAATATGGATTGATTTTTGTGGCATTTATACCTAATGAAATCTATGCTTGAACAACAGAAAGGCACAATAAAAATTACTCAAAATGATGGAGTACTCAAAATTGCTTCACATTATATATATGTATATATTTATATATATACACACAAAATGTTGACTGTGACTAATTCTAATAATGGCAGAACCTAGTGTCCTATGAGACATGGCAAAATTATAAGTTAATACCAAGTGAAAAGAGCCTTTTATTACGTTGGCAAAATTGTGCCTTTTTCAAGGAATTAAAAAAGAAGGGAATTAGTTACCAACTGATTCTCATTAAAGGATTTACTAAAGAATCTTCTAGCAGAAGAAAAAAATATCCCAGGTTAAAGCTTGGATATTCAGAAAGCAAATAAGAGTTAAGGAACAGAAAATTATGTGAATACACCTAAGTCGATATTGACCACATAAAATGTTAATTATAAAGTTTCTAATTTTAAATATATAGTTCTATTAGGATGCAATGGAGCAAATATGGCAGCAAGCATTAGTAAA